>NC_136921.1:22795566-23015566 GCF_949752795.1 Hyperoodon ampullatus
GTTAGTTTGTTTTACTTATACTCAAAAATGAGAAATTTGGTAACTGGCATTCCGTGACTCTTTTTAAAGCTTTACATAAAGCTTCTGTCTAAACTCGTTCACACATATTAAAAATTATTTACAGAATCCTAAAATGTGTAAAGATACCTATGGCAATATTCAAGTATCATGATGTACCAGGGCAAAGGCAAGCGAAATTTTAGACATTCCTGACCTTTGCCAAGTCCATGTGAAAGTCTCTTTCAATGAGAACTGTAAACTAAAATATTTAATATTGGGTATATTGGGGGAATCACTATTGAGATATCAGGATACTCATTATTGAGGAAATTCTAAATTAAACAAAATTCAAAATTAAACAAAAACAGAAATGCCAACTAATGTTGATGGTATCTATAACTCCTATACTTTTTCATTAATGGCTATATTTAGTTTATTATTTCACTCTTTCTATTTGTACTCTAATCTTTTAAACAGTTCTTCCCTTTGCTTGGGCACACAGCTAAGGCAATTATTTATAAATCAGATCAATATGTGCAGTCACACGCAATAAAGCTAGCTTAAAATATCCTTTTTAATTCCCCTCTGAAGTAAAGTGACTTTAGTGAAGTTTTCATTATCTGTGGAAACATCATTTAAGCCAAAACTACACTATTTCCAGCTGAATTACTCTAAATTTGGAACTTTTAGCTTGGCAAGTTTCATGCCTGTCAGAAGCTAGATCATTAATATTTAGTCTTAATGGATGGCTTAGCCTGTCCATCTGAATGGTCACTAGCCAGTGTAATGACCCAAACATTGATTTCCCATCCACTTGGATTTCCTTGTATATACCACTTTAGTGGTCACCCTATTCCTAATTATAAAATGTGCCATCATTTTCTCTCCCTTTAGTAAGTTTAACTTAAATATACTTCCTCGCTTTACTTTTGGTCTTTCCCCATGGATCTCAGTTCATCACTATTTTAATTTGAATGTCTTTCTCCTCCCCTCAACCCTCTCACTGTTCCACTTCTATGATTCCTGAAGTCTTCAGCAGTTAATATACTTTTTCTAGAATAAGTAGAGCCGCTTTTGCTTTTTACTTTTTCTCCTTTCCTATTCCCTTCCTGTAAATCCCATAGGTTTAGACCTTGTAAATTAGGAGAGCCCACTTTGGGGAATGTGCCTAAGGGTGAGAGCCATCCTTTCCTAGCAGGTAAAATAGAATAGTCTTCAGCTGTCCTGCAAATGATCCATTAAGAAAAACAGGGTAGAGTGGTAGAAGGACCATGGAATTTAGAGACAGAAAAGCTTTTGGTAATCATTTCCCCTTTCCAAGATTTTCTTAAACTGAGGATATTAATACCTCCCTCAAAGGGTTGTTGTAAGCCCTGAATGACAATAGGTAGAGTCTTCAATACATAAATGCTGAGTCCTCTCCCCATTCCCCTTCAAGGGTACATCATTGGAGTTGAGTTTAATAGGCTCTGGGTCACAAATGTTCTGGGCAGTAACTTCCTCCTTTCTGTTTTCTCCAGACATTACTGGCTATAGAATTACCACCACCCCTACAAATGGCCAGCAGGGATATTCTTTGGAAGAAGTGGTCCATGCCGATCAGAGTTCCTGCACTTTTGAAAACCTGAGTCCTGGCCTGGAGTACAATGTCAGTGTTTACACTGTCAAAGATGACAAGGAAAGTGTCCCTATCTCTGATACCATCATGCCAGGTAATGGAAAAATAAGCTATTATCCTCAGAGTGGCAGTTTCAGAAAGAGTGGGGATTAACATCTTAATCCCCAGATGGTTGAGTGTGTCAAATATGTTTGGGATTTAATTCTGACCTCCGAACCACACTCTCTAGAACCATGAAGTCAAAGCAACTATTTGGACAAATGCTTGCTGTTAACACTGCTTGACTGTCTGTGCTTCACTGGGATGCTCTTTGTCTCGATGGGTATGCAATGGAGTGGCAACCATGGCATTAACTTTGTACTGTCCGCTCACGTGGAACTATTACTAAAATGATGTCATGTGTCTGTACTCAGTACTGACAGGCGAAAAGTAATATGGTAAATGCATCCCATCCGTACATTTGTGCCTGATCTTACAGTCTCCATATGTGAGCACTGCAATAGCTCTTGGTTGACACATTCATTTCTTCATTGTGCCGTTTCAAATTCCTTTTTTTAAATTGAAAAAAAAAAAAAAAAAAAAGAAAGGCCACACCTTTAGGGTGTTCTTTCTTTTTTTTTTTTTTTTTTTTTTTTTTTTTTTTTTTTTTTTTTTTTTTTTTGTGGTACGCGGGCCTCTCACCGTTGTGGCCTCTCCCGTTGCGGAGCACAGGCTCCGGACGCGCAGGCTCAGCAGCCATGGCTCACGGGCCCAGCCGCTCCGCGGCATATGGGATCCTCCCAGACCGGGGCACGAACCCGTATCCCCTGCATCGGCAGGCGGACTCTCAACCACTGCGCCACCAGGGAGGCCCTAGGGTGTTCTTTCTTATGGACTGAATGACAACATTGAAAGGACCTATCTAGGGATAGGTTTGTTGTTTGCCCCAAACTGAATCGTGACAGATGAAAGCATTGGACAAAATTGTGTTCTTTGCATTATTTGGTGGAATGCTTTTACTAATGCTACTTAAATAATTTTGATTATGAAATGAATAAAATATTAACAGTAGCCTTGGACTCAGGCCTATCTGTCTTTCCCCTGAATGTGCTTTGGAGTGGCACATTTTATACTGTACATTCATAATGCATTAGCATTATGACCATGATGTTGTCATGAGTTTTTCTATTGGGAAAAAAAAAAAAGAAAAACTCATCAATCAATTTTTTTTAACCCTCTTCATGAAAGTTTTATTTTCCTACTAAAATAGTTTTGGATTTTTTTTTAACTTTGCTGATACTTACTACAGGTATTATGTCTAGGTTCTAAGAATGGTTTCGACATCCTAAACAGGACTATAATTTTTAGAACCTGAGAGATTTAAAATTTACTGTTTGGGGGATTTTCAAAAAACAAACAAAAATCCCTAAAGTAATATTGTAACCTGTTTTATTCTCCCGGGGAAACTATTCATGGTGCTTAAATAGTCTTTTCAGATAATTTGGAGCAGATTGCATATTACCATCATTGCTTTAACACTATCAGTTTTACCACTAGTAACCTGATGTACACTGCTTTATTTTTTCCTCTTTTTTGCCTCTGTTTTCCTTTGCCCTCCTTTGCTTTGTAACTCAATAGAGGTGCCCCAACTCACTGACCTAAGCTTTGTTGATATAACCGATTCAAGCATCGGCCTGAGGTGGACCCCGCTAAACTCTTCCACCATTATTGGGTACCGCATCACAGTAGTTGCGGCAGGAGAAGGTATCCCTATTTTTGAAGATTTTGTGGACTCCTCAGTAGGATACTACACAGTTACAGGGCTGGAGCCTGGCATTGACTATGACATCAGCGTTATCACTCTCATTAATGGCGGAGAGAGTGCCCCTACTACACTGACACAACAAACCGGTGAATTTTGAAAACTTCTGTTTTTGAGACATGGATGGTGTTGCATGCTTCCACCAGTCACTCTGGTTAAATGTGGATGTTTCAAGGGAAAAGCCAGCAATTTGCCAAAGAGTAAGAGAGGGTGGATCGATTGGTAAGGAGTGGAATGCATATGCCAAACTGATTGGATGAAGATATATACAATAGTCTTAAGTACATTTTCATTTAAACTGTGAAGATGTGTAAAGCCAGAGATAGATATCTGATCTATCAAATACAAAATGGAAAAAGTTAATTGAATTTGTCGACCTAGAATTATTTTTTAAAAATCTAACATTAAAACCAAATTGTATCATTAGCACCAGTTAACCAGAAGAAATGTACTTCCAAAATGTAACATTAGACCCTTCTTTCTGTTATTTGATAAACTCTACCATGTTCCTTCTTTGTGACTGTCTAAAAAATGATTGAAATTTAGGGTAGAGCGGAAGGAGGTTTTTTTTGCGGTAGGAGAAAAAGAGACTTTGGAACATTCTAGATTTCATTGCCATGGTGAGGTAAAGAAACTCCTCTTTAACCACAGTCTGGGGACCAGCATGCAACATTATAAAGGTTCTCTGCCCTGCATGGTAAGAAACATGCTGAGAACCAATTTGCATGAACCCCTTTCACTTGTAAGTAGAATTCACTGAATGGAATTGTAGCTATGGCAGTAGCTGTAGTCACTCCTGTCAGGGGGAAATTTAAGACCCTCTTGTGTTTTTGTCTGTGTGCATGTGTATCTTTGGAAAGTATTGCTATGTTTCTCTTTGCTGTGTAGCAACCTAAGCCTCTTCAGCCTGGGATTAAATAATCATCAGTGGTATTAATTATGTACATGGATTTTATGTATTTGAAAGTGAATTAAATTGACCCTTTAAAATATATTGATGGCAGAAAGGTTAAAGGGGCCTAACAGTACTGGGTGTAGTGTTTTATTTTTAACAGTAGTTCACTATGATTTAGATTAGACTATTTGCATGATGATGACTCGTTTCCTTTATGCATGAAATACTGGTTTTACCTTTCCAGCTATTCTTGTTAGCTTTAATTTTTAAGTGACATTAACTTAGTCTTCCTTCTTATTTGAAATCAGCTGTCCCTCCTCCCACTGACCTGCGATTTACCAACGTTGGTCCCGACACGATGCGTGTCACCTGGGCCCCACCTCCATCCATTGAATTGACCAACTTACTGGTGCGCTACTCGCCTGTGAAAAATGAGGAGGATGTTGCAGAATTGTCAGTTTCTCCTTCAGACAATGCAGTGTTCTTAACAAGTAAGCGGTCAAGTATATTTGTTCAATAAATACTAAGCTAGCACATAAGGAAGAGATTCTGTGTCCTCAGGTGGGAGCAAGAAAGATTAAGACAGCTGCAACAGAACTACAGGCTAGACTCCAAATCTAACGTGCAGCTCTATAAATTTTGAAAGATGTCATGTTTGTTGTTATTTTAATATATCTTTGATATCTACAACTCTTTAAAAATCAGAGTGCAAAGACACCAACAGTGAAGTTCAAAGACTTCAAACAAGTTCTGCTTCCAAATAAGCACATAAAAATAAATGTGGGCCCAGAGAAATTATATGACTAAATCTTAGTGTTTAACGAGAGAAAAAATGAGGATTGAAACTAGTGTCACGGTATCTGTCTTATTCTCATTTAAGTGTCAGCAGGTAATCTATTTGGCATTTAAAAACTTAGAAACAGTGACTGGTCACTCAGGGTACGTCAGGATTCTAATTTGAAGAAAGAGCCAGAAGTGTAATTTGTACTTCAAAAAGAATCTGTTAGTAGGATTTCTCTGAAGGCTGAGGACTTAGAAAACAACTGAAACTAAAATAAACAACAACAATTTATGGAAATTGTTTCTAGTTTCTACCCTTTGAAATTGATATTTTTTATTAAAGAAAATAAAAGGAGGCTGCAACATGGTGCTGTTTCACATGTTGCTTCTCATTATTTTCACTGTAATAGTAAAATACACATATAAGAACAAAAAGCAAAAGCTTCTACATAAGGGAAAAACAGCTCACATTTAGGTACATTACCAAATGATGGTCTGAAAACATCCTCTATCTTTCAAACATATTTTAGAGAGTGAAATACAAAGAAAGGCAGCTCAGCACGACCATAGTCTTGGTTTCCAATTCTGTGGCTGAGGGTGAGAAATCCTCATGTCTGCCTATCAGTGGGGCTATGATTCTGTTCTGGAGCATTCTGGAATCAGTAGTTACAGCATTACCCAATACACAAGGCTGTGCTTCAGGACCTCTGTCTGCCCCACCTCAGCCATAGACCCGTCACATGTTATTCATATGCTCTAAGATCTTATTCTAGATTCTATTCTAGATCTCAAGGTAGCCATTTCCCCCCAGAGAAGCCATTATTATCTTGTTTTACAGATGAAGCAACTAAGGTCTCCAGTGGCTAAGTAAATTGCCCTTGGCCAAGCAGGAAGGAGGAAAGGGGAGCCCAAGCATCCCATCTCCTAGTCTGGTGCTTCAGGGGCCCCTGCAGAAGGGGAGGTGGTGTAGAGGGGAATGGGGGTCTTTTGAGTAAGAGTTCAATGGTTAGAAACCTTACTCTGTACCATTTTTGGTACCTCAGAATGAGAGGAGACCCAAGAATATATATTCAACTCTTAAGTATTCTGTTCTTACCTTAATAGGACAGAACCGATCACTCCCGATGAGTATGACCCTTTTTCAGTAAGGGTTAATTGTTAAGACCACTGGTCTTGGCTTAGGCTCAACTCCTGTGTGATCTTGGGCAAATATATCGAAAAAATAACTTCTCTGTGCCTTAGTTGTGTCATTAGGACCTGGGGATAATTGTAAACCAAACTTTTGGAGGTAATAGATATGTTCATTATCTTGAATGTGGTGATGGTTTCACAAGTGTATACATTTGTCAAAATCTGTCAAATTAGACACTTTAAATATTTTCAGTTTATTGTTTGGCAGTAAAGCAGCTTTAAAAAGTAGCAAACTAAAAAAGAAAAAAAAAATGGTAGCAAACTACCTGCTAGGGTGATTGTGAGAGGTAAATGATATTCACAGTGCCACAGTCATTATCACATGCCCTCAACAGACGTGCTGTTAAGTGAATGATAGAAATATTACTGTGCTGCAGCAACTCCATCTTATTTCAGATGCAGCTGAGTCATACCCACACAGGTGGAGCTGGGGGCAGGGCTTAGAGATGCTACAGGGCCAGGTGACCCTTCCTCATCACCTTCTGACAGCCCCTCTCCAGGCAGCAATATTCACTTAGGTGTAAATAGGCTCTAGGACAGGACTCTTGGATATTTTATCCGTTGAAATAGTCCTAAGGGTGCTTTGGTTTTTCATTCTTTCAAGCACATTTTAAAAATAATTCCAACTTGCCTCTTCAGATCTCCTGCCTGGCACAGAGTATTTAGTCACCGTCTCCAGTGTTTACGAGCAGCACGAGAGCGTACCTCTTAGAGGAAGACAGAAAACTGGTGAGTCATGTGGGCAACGTGCTTATTGAGTAGCTTTCACCTACCAATTTTAAAGAGCAAAATTCCGTGCTACTTCTAAAAATACATCTCCATTTTTGTGGGAGTGCTTGTCGCCTCGTCATTACCTTTGATCACTGGTCTTAAAAATTAAGACATCTTATGGGAATGTAGTTGGTGCAGCCACTGTGGAAAACAGTATGGAGGTTCCTCAGAAAACTAACAATAGAGTTACCATATGATCCAGAAATCCCACTCCTGGGCATACATCCAGTCAAAACTATAATTCAAAAAGATACATGCACTCCTATGCTCATAGCAGCACTGTTCACAATATCCAAGACATGGAAACAACCTAAAAGTGCATCAGCAGATGAATGGATAAAGAAGATGTGGTGTGTGTGTGTGTCTGTGTGTGTGTGTGTATATATATACATATATACACACACACACACACAGACACACACATACACACACACAATGGATACTACTCAGCCATAAAAAAGAACAAAATAATGCCATTTGCAGCAACGTGGATGGACCTAGAGATTATCATACTAAGTGAAGTAACTCAGAAAGAGAAAGACAAATACCATATGATATCACATATGTGGAATCTAAAATATGACACAAATGAACATATCTATGAAACAAAAACAGACTTACAGATATAGAGAACAGATTTGTGGTTGCCATGGGGGAGGAGGGTGGGGAGGAAAGGACTGGGAGTTTGGGAATAGCAGATGCAAACTATTATATATAGGATGGATGAATAACAAGGTCCTACAGTATAGCACAGGGAATATTCAATAACCTATGACAAACCATAATGGAAAAGAATATAAAAAAAGAGAATGTATATATATGTATAACTGAGTCACTTTGCTGTACAGCAGAAATTAACACAATATTGTAAATCAACTATACTTCAATTAAAAAAGTATTGATAGATTAAAAGAAATTAAGACACCTTATTCAACTATTACACTGACTTCCAATCACTAAGATTATACTCTCTGCTTCCAGGGAAGACTGAAATTAGTCCAGAAACTTTGTTGTCTATCTTTTTAAAAAAAATCTCCCAAGAATAATATCTCATAATCTCTATTATTGAGAGGTGGTGAAATCCCTTCTCATTAGGCAGATCTGTCTAATGGCTGACCCAACACTTTCATTGTCATCTGAGTACTTTCCCTCTTTACTAAGCCAGCAAGTTTATCTCTTTTTTCTACTTGATGAAATATTAATTTACTATAAAAAGAAGTTGAATAGAATCCCATAATATTATGTCCCTTCTTAAATATGAGTGCTTCTATTAATTTTTTCCTTTCAAAAAAGTGTAATTTAATATAGCCATTTATTTATTTCTTGTAGTCCACTTGCTTCCAAAAAGCAGCTGTGGTATCTCAATTTGGTTTGAGTATATTATTGAATAGAGTAAGTAAATGTTATAACTAAAATGAAAATTGCTGGAAGTCCCAGAGAGGTTCAGTGATTTGAATTTGAGATCAACTATAAATTTTTGTTAATTTTTCTGCAATGCACTAAATTCTCAATTCATGAGGAATTACTTGCATTGTAATTTGTCCAGGATGATGTCTTCTTTTCATTTTAGAAAGTTTTTTGTTTGGCATTCTTACCACCCTGTTGACATAGCAGTTCCCTCTTGAGTGTAGAAAGCTTCTTTGAGAGCCAAACACTTAACCTGAGAGTGGGCAGATCTTGCCTTACTTTGAGAGGTACACTTATAAGATAGAAATAGAATACTTGAACACTGAAACCTTCAAAAATATCAATTCCCAGAATACCTCACACACCTGTCTTCAAATGTGATGGGGAAATCACTTGGATTACTTAGCAAAAGAAAAAAGAAAAGAATGCTTTTGGACGTTTTGAACAGAGTCAGTTTATGATTTTGAAATTCATCTGTGGCTTAGAATCAGTGTATCATAACCTGAGGTTCATGGCAATTCACTGTGTTAGTGGAAAAGGATGGAAACACTGGATGGATATTACTTTCCCTTACATTCTTCCTCACTTCCTACGTTGGTGGTGTCTTTTTTTTCCCTTTTATCTCTTCCTCCCCTGGGTGGCAAAAACAGGTCTCGATTCCCCAACTGGCATTGACTTTTCTGATATCACTGCCACCTCTTTCACTGTCCATTGGATTGCTCCTCGAGCTACCATCACCGGCTACAAGATCCGCCATCATCCTGATCAAATGAGTGGAAGACCTCGGGAAGATCGAGTGCCCCCCTCTCGGAATTCCATCACTCTCACCAATCTCAATCCGGGCACAGATTATGTGGTCAGCATTGTCGCTCTTAATGGCAAAGAGGAAAGTCCTTCCTTGGTTGGCCAGCAAACAACAGGTAACTTGTTTTCTGGTCTGCAAAGAAACTCAGAGGACTTTCCTATGCAGGTGATAGCTTCTGAGACATAGCTTTGTGTTGTCTGAGTCATCATCTCTCTCTTTTTTTTTTTTTAATTTATTTACTTATTTTGACTGTGCTGGGTCTTAGCTGCGGCACATGGGATCTTCATTGCAGCATGTGGGATCTTTTAGTTGCGGCATGCAGACTCAGCTGCGGCGTGCGAACGCTCAGTTGCGGCATGCATGCAGGATCTAGTTCCCCTACCAGGGGTCGAAGCCGGGTCCCCCACATTGGGAGTGCAGAGTCTTACCCACTGGACCACCAGGGAAGTCCCTGAGTCATCATCTCTTAAAAAAATAGATCATGGTTATGAGAATATATTAAAGAAGATAATTTCTTTATCTCAAGAAATTTCCCACCTGAGTTAGGTATTTATGCATTTCTAAGAACTGAAGTTTTATTCAAAATGTAGAAAACACTCTGTTTCAAAGTTCTCTTAAAATTTATTTTAATATAATCGTGTACTTGTTCTTATAAGATAGATGCTTAAGTACTTAGGGGAGAAGTATCATCATATCTGTACTTTAGTCTCAAATGGATTAACAAAAAGATAGAGAGAGACAAGGAAATGTGGCAAATTCCCTAAGGGAAGGGAGTATGGGTGTCCATTATATAATTTTTATCACTTTTACGTGGTTTAAAAATTTTTTAAAATAAGAAGTTGAGGGGAAAACTCCAATACACTTGAACTAATCATCTTACCATGATTT
Source organism: Hyperoodon ampullatus (assembly GCF_949752795.1). Lineage (NCBI taxonomy): Eukaryota > Metazoa > Chordata > Mammalia > Artiodactyla > Ziphiidae > Hyperoodon > Hyperoodon ampullatus. The sequence continues at coordinate 22,805,723 of NC_136921.1, forward strand.
GAATTGTCTCCTTCACCCCTTACTTTGCATTGTTCATAATTTTTAATTTTGCTAATTTTGAGTAGTACTTACATTATTATATGAAGGAATCCTAAAGGCAGTGATCCAGAAAATGAACAAAAGGTGGATCTGGGCATCCTTTGAAAGTTACAGATGTGAAAACTTTCCCATGTTTTTCTAGTTTCTGATGTTCCAAGGGACCTGGAAGTCATTGCTGCAACCCCCACTAGCCTGTTGATCAGCTGGGATGCTCCTGCCGTCACAGTGAGATATTACAGGATCACCTATGGAGAAACAGGTGAGTTAGTGAAGTGCTACTTCACACTCTGATGGAGTATTCTGTCATGGGTAACACGAAAGCCCAGCAATGGATACATAATTAAAGAAGCTTTGACAAGTCCATTAGCTGGAGCCTTGACTTCTTTCTAAGAGTATGTGGGAAATATGTGTGACATAACTGGTGGCAAAATCAAGATAAAAAGTTGTTTGTATAATACTAGAGGGGAACAACAGAGCTGAGGAAGAAGGATTTTAAATTCACAAGTATATTATCAGTGGTGAAATGATAAGTGATTTGTATTTATCTTCCTTTTACTTTCCTATATTTTCAAAATTTTATTTAACATGAATGTATTCCATTAAGATTTTGAAAAAAGACCACACTATATGCAACCTTGGGTTGAGGACTTACCTTCTCTCCCTTTCTAATTTTAATCTACCACGTGTTAAAGCTGGAATGTTAAAATAGCATGAACTGCAATTTTCTCTCAATTTTTACACACTCATCAAGGCTTACTACATGCATAAATAAATAGACCTTTCTGTTCAGGCCCTATTTAATAGCACTTTTTTAAAGGGAATAAGCAAATATGTAACTTACAAGCTGCTCTCAATATGTTAATTCAGTTACTAGTGTAAGTGTAATTTACACTAGTAAATTCAGCTACTAGTGTAAGTGTGATTTCTTTATCTCAAGAAATTTCTAATACCTAAGTGTCTCTCAGCCCCTCACACTTTAAATTAATCCCTTTTCAAACAGGAGGAAATAGCCCTGTCCAGGAGTTCACTGTGCCTGGGAGCAAGTCTACAGCTACCATCAGTGGTCTTAAACCTGGAGCAGACTACACCATCACCGTTTATGCTGTCACTGGCCGTGGGGACAGCCCGGCAAGCAGCAAGCCCATTTCCATTGATTACCGAACAGGTACTGACTCCTCTTCTGGGATGACAGAGGCTCATTTACTCAGATAGCTTTTACTATGTTCTCCCAAAGTATTTTCTTCATTGTGGAATTGATTTTCTTTTTTAATAACATGAAGCAACAGCTACAGAGTTTTGAGCCAGATATACAAGGAAGCACCCCAAGGGCAAGGATTTTTGTCTGTTTTGTTGATTGATGTATTCCATGAGCCTATAATAGAGACAGGGACAGAGGATGTTCAGTAAATATTTGTTAATGAATGAATAGATGAGCTAATAAGGTAAGGAGGCAAACATCTACAGGAAATGTAGTTTCTTTGTGAATGCAGCAGCCATCTTGAAAATAGGCAGTAGTGTCAAGATGCAGGCACCACCTCCCAAAATTCTCTGTGTTTCTGCAAAAGAAACACCTGGTGGTCATTAATAGTAGTAAGAGATTATTCTATCTGTATCAGAACTGGAGATGAGGACTTGTCTAGTCTTGTCCCCATGGACGGGGGCTTCATTGGTTTCTCCTGGTTTTTATTTGTAGAAATTGACAAACCATCCCAGATGCAAGTGACTGATGTCCAGGACAACAGCATTAGTGTCAGGTGGCTGCCTTCAAGTTCCCCTGTAACCGGTTACAGAGTGACAACTACTCCTAAAAATGGCCCAGGACCATCGAAAACAATGACTGCAGGTCCAGGTAAGAATAACCAGCACCTCACATACATCAGGATAAACAGAGTAGGACCGCACAGTATGCTTTTTTAAATAAATGACTACCTGGCTCTGAGTACTATACAGTTTCGTATCATGTGTCAGAGTTTCCCCATTTGTGAATTCGGGGCTCAAGGCTGTTAACAGCTCCCTCCACGGTAGAATTTTTAGGATGAGTGCATTTCTGTTTTTACATGTGTAGTAGTGTTTGATGGTGTGGACATCTTAAATTATTAGGTTCATCTTTGTGGTTTTGTTTATCATGCACACTAAGAAGACAGAGATGGTCCTAACTGACTTTGAAAGATTCTTTTAGCTCTTGTTTTTGTTTTCATATAAAATAATTGTGAAATTAGGATTCTAAGGCAATATTTTAAAGTCCAGTTAATTTTCATTTTTTCAAGAGCAGCATCATTCATTGTTGGTGGCATCATATTCAATTTTAGAGCGTATCCTTTAGTGTGGCTTCACTCCAATATGGTAATTTGTATTAGCAATGAACGTGTCTGTCCAAGAGGAAATCCATGTGTGACTCCTCCATATTTTCATGCTAATTCTGCAAATGAAAATTCCAGGCCACCACGCATTTACTACTGAACTCTGAAAGTCACTTGGTTGTCAGAGTGAATGACATAGATGCTGCCTTTCTTTTCACTCCCTTTGCAGATCAAACAGAAATGACAATTGAAGGCTTGCAGCCCACAGTGGAGTATGTGGTTAGTGTCTACGCTCAGAATCGAAATGGAGAGAGTCAGCCTCTGGTTCAGACAGCAGTAACCAGTATGTAACCAGTGCCTGTTTTCCATGTTCAAAGTCAAATTTTGTGCTTAGGTGTCTGGATACCTAGTTTGTATCTTGAGCTGAGCTCTTTGCAAACATTTTTCCTTCTCAGTGCCAAGGAATGAACATATAGGGAGAGAAGTTGTGGAACTACCATAGTTAGTTGCTGTGCTTTGAATTTCTCCTGCTCAAATCGCCTCAGCAAAATCTTATTAGCCTATAGCAAATCTACAAATTATTTTGCTAGCACCTTCTTTTCTACAACTGGATGGTAAAGTTGATTGAAGTGTGCCTCATGAAACTATTATGTTTCGAGCATTTGTGGCTGGACCAACGTTTAATGTAAATATTATATTTATATTAAATATACATACATTACAATATTCAATGGTGGGGGAGGGGGAGAGTTAAAGAAAGAATATAACAATCTGAATCTAACATTGAAAATCAACTTTGCCGGGCTTCCCTGGTGGCACAATGGTTGAGAGTCCGCCTGCTGATGCAGGGGACACGGGTTCGTGCCCCGGTCTGGGAGGATCCCACATGCCGCGGAGCGGCTGGGCCCGTGAGCCATGGCCACTGAGCCTGTGTGCCCGGAGCCTGTGCTCCGCAACGGGAGAGGCCACAACAGTGAGAGGCCCGCGTATCGCAAAGAAAAAAAAAAAGAAAAAAAGAAAATCAACTTTGCCATTTCCAAGGTATAAAAAATCCAGGTCTGTGAGACTAACATCACATTGCAAAAACAAATCTTGGTAGAATATCTTAAAATAAATATAAATAAATCCTCATGTGGGGACATTTTGCAGGGTATCTCCGCATCTCATGTACACCTATGTTTTAATAAGTGATGCGACATTAAATATTTTCTGAACCAAAAAACCTTAAACAAGGGTCAAGTAATTTTCCATTTAATAGTGGGTTAATTGGAATTTAATTCATCAAAGAAAAATGGTATCTGCAGAACTGCTTTGCATGTTATAAAAATGCTTATTTCGCAACTTGCTTTTCACATAACCTCTTACCATTAATTTGCCTAACAGACATTGATCGCCCTAAAGGACTGGCATTCACTGATGTGGATGTCGATTCCATCAAAATTGCTTGGGAAAGCCCACAGGGGCAAGTTTCCAGGTACAGGGTGACCTACTCGAGCCCTGAGGATGGAATCCATGAGCTATTCCCTGCACCTGATGGTGAAGAAGAGACTGCAGAGCTGCAAGGCCTCAGGCCGGGTTCTGAGTACACAGTCAGTGTGGTTGCCTTGCACGATGATATGGAGAGCCAGCCCCTGATTGGAACTCAGTCCACAGGTATATCGTTAATTGCACTGCTGGGTGCTCATGGGAGCAGCGGCTTTATGCCCTGCTGAATGCATTATACTTTATCAGGCTATCGATTCCCATGCAAGTGGGTACCCCCAAAATCCACCTCTCTATTAGGAAAGACCCTCTTTAAAGAAGAATAGTAATAAGCAATAAAATGTAGGTGACATTTAGATAAAGTCTAATAAAAGGAAATTTTGGAGTAGCTTGGTTTACAAACAAGGTTATAAAGCGAGACATTGGAAGAGAACATGAAAATTGTGGATTATTTCCTAAGCCATGACTCTCTGTGGTTACTTATGCTCATTATATATAAAGGAAAGAAATTTGGCATCCTAAGGAACCCAAACTGGGCCATTTCATAGCAGCAGGATTCTGAGAACACGTGGGTAAGACCTTCCTTCTCTGGTTAGAGATCATGTGCTAGGTGTATAATTTGCTTAAAGGATTGAGAATCAGACACATAGGAAACAGTTGATAGGGCAAATGCTTTCCACCTTCTTTATCCTCTCATGCTTTATTTCTAAAGCAGAGTGGAATGCTAAAGATGTCTCCTCGTGACAGCATAAGCCCTGGAGGTGACAATCCGTATTATTGCTCTTTGCTTCTCTTTTCTGCTTCTGTTGTGAGCCAATTTTCTTCTGCTGCTGCACCACAGAGAATACTTCAAAGTTAGCAGTGATATCTTCCAGGAAGTCCAAACAAAGAGAATAAAATCATAATTCTGTCTTTGGAGGGATGAAATACTCTGTGAGATGGTTTTCCATACAAAGATAATTTCTATCGGAAAGGGGCTACTGCTCATATTTCCATAGAAATGGAAAGATCAATCCTAATGGCCAATAAGCCAATTTGACTTTAATTTATTAAGGGAAAGCAAAAAAACCCAACTGCTAAAACCTTAAGTCTCTTAGAGTTTTGGCATTTACCCAAGGGCTTCCAGTGTTTCTGAGCATTGCTGGATAAAAAACACATTTTTTTCAGCAAACATTTTCTTCATTTTGCACCCCCTTTTGTCCTTTCTTGTACTGAATCTTTGCTTGACTAGGGTACCCACCCAACCAAACAAGTACAACCTATCTACTTCTTGGAATTCACTTTATTTTCCCCCTTTCCCCATTTACTGTAAGATAACCTCTAACCAATGACCATCCTGACAGCCATTCCTGCACCAACCAACCTGAAGTTCACTCAGGTTTCACCAACCAGCCTGGCCGCCCAGTGGACAGCACCCAATGTTCAGCTCACTGGATATCGAGTGCGGGTGACCCCTAAGGAGAAGACCGGACCAATGAAAGAAATCAACCTTGCTCCCGACAGCTCATCTGTGGTTGTATCAGGACTCATGGTAAGAAGTGTCCTTTTTCTCATTGGACTAAAGAAGTAGGTCATTTATTACACAGTTGAAGGTGGTGGAAATATAATAAATCTGTGTTCTTTGCCTCTGCTGTCAAATTAAATTGATCATAATTTTGTATCAAGTAGAATTACTTTGTGTTGACCTAAGCTATCAGGGACAGAATTTTATGAGCAGCATTGGATGTTGCATAGCTCTTTAAGTGTATTCTGTTTATTTTAAAATGTTGTATTGTGTGTGCAGGGGGGGCAATTTATATATCCATAGGCTGAATGTATAAATCTACTTTAGTTATGCTTTTTCTCAGCCCTGTTACCTTTGCAAGGAATATTCTCCAGTTTTTACCAACCCAGCCTGATCCTACCTTCCTTAAGTCATTTTTAATCCTTCTAGATGTGCATGCAGAAAGCTAGCCAGGAACCTAGGAAATTGTTCTACTTCTTAACATAAGGCCAATTCCAGGAGAAACTACAGAAAGAGGGTTCAGAGATAGACTATTCTCTTTGCCTGTCTATGATCAGAAAAATTCATGATTTGCACCTGTCAGATCATCAAAGAGAAAAACAGGCCAATACCATTTTCCTCATTTTGTATCAGCTTAGCATAAACATGTAAGTTATGGCTTACTTGGGCTCAACCCCAGGTGCATTTTTTAATTCATGTAATTAAATATGTTGTCAGTGTAGGAAGGAAATTAGTATAGGAGCTTACAGTTCTGCGGGTTTTGCTAGCTTACTTTTTCTTTTCTAACCATTGCATTTTTTCTAACGCTGGAGTGAAAATTCCTGGGCTTCAGAAGATCACATTGCTAAAGCTTACTGCACCCTTCTTTCTAGGTGGCCACTAAATATGAAGTGAGCATCTATGCTCTTAAGGACACTTTGACAAGCAGACCAGCTCAGGGAGTCGTCACAACTCTGGAGAGTGAGTAATCAAACTTTTTAGTGTCAACAAACGTTCTGGATAAACAAAAATTAAAGAATGGCAAATGCCTTTCTAGATCACTAAGTGAACAATGGAATGATTCCCAGTTTGGAAATTGATTTGCTTTCCCAGTTACTACTGTTGCCTCCTGTGCCTCTCCAGAAAGCGGTCTACTGGCGCGTACGTGCAATAACTTCATGATGTGTTAGTGTTGGTGCAGTGAACTAGGACTAACACTTAGGTTATGTTCTACTGGTTAGAATTTGTTTTCATAGAGTTAAGTTTGAGGAGGACGCGCTGGCTTCTGTTGTATCTAACAGTGCGGTAAGGATTGGACAATACTGAGCCCAGGTTCTAGTTTTCTGCCATATCAATAACCCACAGTTATTCTTTTTCAGAAATCACATAAAGTGTCAAAGTCTTCTCATCTATGAAATAGGGATGGCGTTGCACCTGTTGAAAAAATATGAATCTATATAAGAGTGACAAAATACTAGCAATACCTTATTATATATATGAATATATATACCTTCCTTATATTATTACACATATTTTATATTATAATAACAATAATGTTAACACTTACTGAGGTATTTGTAGATACATAAAGCCAGCCTTGAGAACCACTGACAGTACTTGTAAGGCTTTTCAGTTCTTAAAAAAAAAAGTACACGAGGTAAATATTTTCATTTTTCCTAATTACTGTCTGCTTTTTCTCTCTGGATGCCACAGGAGAAAATCTATACATTATTAGTCATGTGTAGAAATTGATGTATTTGTATATAATAAAGAAACATTTTAAAATATCAAAACCTTACCTATATGAGCCAGCCAGGCACTAATCTCTGGCTGTCATCCTGTGCAGATGTCAGCCCTCCAAGAAGGGCCCGTGTGACAGACGCTACTGAGACCACCATCACCATTAGCTGGAGAACCAAGACTGAGACGATCACCGGCTTCCAAGTCGATGCCATCCCAGCCAACGGCCAGACTCCAATTCAGAGAACCATCAAGCCAGATGTCAGAAGCTACACCATCACAGGTCTGGGAGCTCACTCTACTGACCACATTTGATAACTGCCATTCACAACATAAATTAGCTTATTAGTCTTTCTACCACTTACACTGATTAAATTTATCTTCAGTGTTTTATGATAACCCAGCTCTATTTTTTACAACGTATTTTCATTTCCTGATCAAAACATTTTGTCCTGTGAACGCCTGGTTTTGTCTAATGTTTGCCAGAGGAATGGCATAAGTCCCATTCATCAGAGATCTTTCATCAATGAACCCTCTCTTAGGGGAAAAAAAAATTATACATAATGCTTGAGAGCCAAAAGAAACTCAGTGATAGTGTCTACTTCTTAACATTCACATAGACTATAAAGCAGAATTAAATTTGAAAAAGCAAACGACACTACTTCATAGAGATCAAAGTTGTTGTCAGAGAATGTTCAATATCAATTTAGGTCTTTTTGAGATTGAAAATTCTGATTCCAGTTCCCAACCAGTGACCATCTGATAAAACACAGTCAGTAGGTGCTCACCCCTATCACCAAGATAGTCACTTCTAACAGCATTTTTGGATTTTAACATTTATTTTAGCCAATGTCTTTTTGTGCATCTGTGCCTTTCTTTTGAGATGTCCTTCTCATGAGCAGTTAACACCCATACCATGCTCTAATTTATTGTTCAAATGTGAACCACTTCCGTGGTCTGTATAAACAGGCAATGATAGGAGGAACCATGAAGATTGCAGATGAGTTTGAAAATTTTCCTAGTAAATGAAGATCAGATAAAAATCATCTCTTCACCAATCCCAGGTTTACAACCCGGCACTGACTACAAGATCCACTTGTACACCTTGAACGACAATGCCCGGAGCTCCCCTGTGGTCATCGACGCCTCTACTGGTAACTACACTTGCTACTGAAGAAATGCCACTGACTTATATGTTTGTGTGATCAGGCACGTGAACTTGAGCAACAAAAATGAGGCTGATACTTTTGTATTCAGATCACAGTGAATCATTTTTACTGTTTACAGAACTCTCAGATTCTCTCAAGTCTGCTATTAAGGGCTGGGAAAAGAATGTGGGAATAACTTTCTTGGTTATTCATTTCCTTAAAGAGATGTAACTTTGTTTCCTTTTAGCCATTGATGCACCATCCAACCTGCATTTCCTGGCCACCACACCCAACTCCCTGCTGTTATCATGGCAGCCACCTCGTGCCAGGATTACTGGTTACATCATCAAGTATGAGAAGCCTGGGTCCCCTCCCAGAGAAGTGGTCCCTCGGCCCCGCCCTGGTGTCACAGAAGCTACTATTACTGGTATTGCTGCTTTCATGCTGCCGTTTTCTTTACTCTCTAGGACACATACAGTGCTTAGCAGACTCCAGCTGTGTCTTTGGTGCTGTATCATGAGAACAAGAAGCCCCATTTCTGACAACTTCAAAAAGCATTCTCTATGGAGGAGCTGTCAAACTTGATACATCTCAGAATTCACAACAAAGCAATAATTTCAATACTGTCATAATGGCATAACTAGAATCTTTTTATCTGCTGTATGTTTGCCAGACAGCTATCAGTTCTTCCTAGAAAAAGACACTTTTCAAAGCAAACTAGCAAGTTTGGATACTGTTCTCTCACTCAGCAACCTAAAGAATGATAGGTCTGCAGGATTTGCCAGACTGCCACCTGCGATGGCCCTCATTATCCGGTTTCACAGGATAGGTCTTGAGGCAAAGTGATTCCCAATCACCCATACCGGAGAGAGTGCTTGGGATGGGGAATAAGAGATCATAGGCCTCTGGTATTGTTTTTGTCCAAGAGATTATACGGTAAACTGTGTATATAGGCTATCATCTAGACTTAAAAATCCTATAGAACACACAGGTACCAGAAGGAGACACTGCTTCTTTAGAAACTTTGGAGACAGGAAAATAGAATCAGGTATGGAAGGCGTTGAATTGGGTACTTCCTACAGGGTCCACACAAAGAGTGGTCACTCTTTCCTACAGAGCACTTTTTTGTAGTCTAACTTTTTCATTGATCCTGCCACCGAGAGCCATCTGTTTGTTAGGCCTAAGTAGATTCATGTATACAGTCTGCAGTGATCTCTCCCAAGTGTGTATTTCGCTGGCAGTGTACAACACTGATAGATTTTCTTGAATTCAAAAGGGCAGATGAGACCACATGTTAACAGAATACCCAGGAAAAGTAAAGCGCTTATTCAGGTGTCAGACTTGACAGGAAGACAATTAATTTGCTAAGTGGCTATTGTATACAGAGTATTTGAGTGTTTGCAGAAGCAAAACGAAGTCAGTTTTGCCTTTCAAGAGGCCAGTGGCCAGCTGGAGAGAGGATGCTTGCTTCCCAGTAGTATCTCTTGGTGAGATCAACTTTCATTTGACCAGCTGAGCCCACAGACATAATGTGATGATCTGTCCTTCCATCAGGTCTGGAACCAGGAGTCGAGTACACAATCCAAGTCATCGCCCTCAAGAACAATCAGAAGAGTGAGCCTCTGATCGGGAGGAAAAAGACAGGTAAAGAGCACCTTCCTCGGTGGTTAACAGGGAGATGGCCAAAACAAAACTAATTACGAATGATTCATTTTGCAGGGAAAAAGTGCTCCAGGTTTCGATGCATTTCTTGTGAAACTTTTTTTTTCTCTTAACAGCATAGCATGTATGCTGTGCTCTTTCATAGCAAGAATAAGCTAACCATCTGCAGAACTGTTTTATTTTTTTCCTAGCCAGTCAATATAAAAGCCTTTCTTTCATCTTTAAAAAATCCAAACCGGATATTAAAATGTAAAAACCAAGCTGCGATCGTTGCTGTTCTTCTATACATTCTTTTGAAGTTAAAAATGTTTTTATAAGAAGGGGGAGGGGAGGGAAAAATCTTTCTCATTTGTCTTTATTTATTTGGTTTCTAAAACTTCGAACTAAATAATGTCTCACTTTTTTATCCAATTTCAGTTTAATTTGAAGAAAATGCTTTATTTATGCTGATAGGAGAATTTTTAAATAAATTTTATGTGTGTATTTTAATCTATTCTTAGCATTTCAAACTATGAAAAACTACTGCACCAAACCTCTGGAATTCTCATACTTCAGACGCTGATATAATTAGTCTGGATTCTAGTCCTCATAACATGATTCTCAAGTGAAAAAGAGAAAAAAGGCTGTATATTTCAGTCCCATTAGGCTTAATTTGAGCAGAGGCAGCTTCTGTGGGGCTCAGCAGTTCAAAGCTTTGTGTGTATGATAAATTCATACTAACACTTTTTTCGTTCCAAACTATAAAGAAAACTTTGAGAAAAATCATAAAGATTTCTTTCTGGAAAAAAAGTGTTTTGTGATCTAAGAACTGCTAATTTTCCAGGAGCTTTGATCTGATTGAAAAATAGTCGTTGTTGCCTGAACTGATAACGCCTCCCGAGGCTACTTCTGGGAGCTTAACACGCTTTGCTTTTTTTGGCTCTAACCTCTCTTGGCTAGATGAGCTTCCCCAACTGGTAACCCTTCCACACCCCAATCTTCATGGACCAGAGATCCTGGATGTTCCCTCCACAGTTCAAAAGACCCCTTTCATCACCAACCCTGGGTATGACACTGGAAACGGTATTCAGCTTCCTGGCACTTCTGGTCAGCAGCCCAGTCTTGGGCAACAAATGATCTTTGAGGAGCATGGTTTTAGGCGAACCACACCGCCCACAATGGCCAGCCCCGTAAGGCATAGGCCAAGACCGTATCCACCGAATGTAAATGAGGAGATCCAAATTGGTCCTGTCCCCAGGGGAGACGTAGACCATCATCTCTACCCTCACGTTCTGGGACTCAATCCAAATGCTTCTACAGGACAAGAAGCTCTCTCTCAGACAACCATCTCATGGACCCCATTCCAGGAAAGCTCTGAGTATATCATTTCATGTCATCCAGTTGGCATTGATGAAGAACCCTTGCAGGTAATTCATGTTTCTCTTTACTCCTGGGCAGCCTGGGAAAAAAAGTAAGCTAGGCTACTGAAGTGACCAGAGCTCTGATGTCCAGTGGCATACTTCTAGAACCTCTTAGAAAGGTGGCATGCTTAAGTCCTGATTTTCTTTTTTAATCTCAGTACGGCTCTACTTTAGGGGATGTTCCAAAGAGTGTCATTAGCTTTTGTTTAGTAGAGAATAAAATCATTTCTATTATTATCGATCATTTGAGGTTCCATGGTAATATAGACAAAGAAATGATCTTAGAAAAGAGAGAAAGAGAGAGATTCTGGCTGAATTTACTTTTGTCCAGGAAGGGCTAAAATGCCTTCGTTACGGTTTGTCCTTGAAGAATCCCATTATCTACAATATGTAAAAGGAGAAAGAACTTGGCCGAAGCTGTGCCTCTAAGTGATTGAATTCTCTGACTAAAACTTCTATGCTTTAATTTGTCTTGCTGATATCAATGTTCACTGTTTTCTTATTTTTAGAAAGTGGCAGACTTTTAAAAACTGACTACACTGTGGAGGATTTATGAGCTTAGAAAAATGAGTTTGAGGATTTGCCAAAGGGTTTGAAGGACCCCATGTTGGGGTCAGATGTCACTTGTGTGGGATGAATGTGTATCCCACATAGCGCAGCATCCACGTTTTATGTGAAGGGGGCATGGCCACAGCTGCCAGTGGGCTTGCCCAGACTGCAACTACAGCAGGATGAAGAGGAGGCTGTCTCTAGAATTAGTGAGGGTTCCTGGTAACTGGAGCACATAGGGTAGATTTTTGGCAGGAAAATCTGTCACGTAGAAATGACAGCCCCTCACTCAACCTCCATTTCTCTCCTTCTCTGGTTGGGACCTTTACACTCTTTATCTTTGTCTCCCTTTGCTTTGTTTACACAGTAAGAGTTACCGAGAAGAGAATAGGGAAAGTCATATCAATTCCTCACTCTAATGCTTTCTCCCCTACTTTGGATGTGCTAATAATTGCAGTTCCGAGTTCCTGGAACTTCTGCTAGTGCCACCTTGACGGGTCTTACCAGAGGGGCCACCTACAACATCATAGTGGAGGCAATAAAAGACCAGAAGAGGCACAAGGTTCGGGAGCAAGTAGTTACCGTGGGCAATGCTGGTATGTGAACATCGGGGTTATTTGGGCAAAAGCTCTGGACTACCCCAGAGATGCTTCTTCGAGTGACTGTTCCTTTCTTGCTGTTGTCTTTTGACTTTAGGAAATAATTCCATGAAGTAACTGAGCAACTTTAAATTCAATTATTTTCCCCTCAGAGTATCGTAGTATCTTGTAAAACACATACATAAATAGAGTCTCAAACAGTGATATGATGATAGACCTGGAAGGGACTTCAAATATTGTTTGGTCCAACACTGTGAGTCCCGGCTAGTGAGTATCTGGGTTGATATAGGACACAAGTCTCCTGATCTCTGTTCCCAGACCCTCTTCACCTTACCAGGTTGCTGTTCTCCTGAGTAAGTTTTAAGTACTGAAAGTGATTACCTGTGAAGGAAATTCCTTATCTGCCGACATCAATGCCTGCTGGGTTTTGGTCCTGATGTACAATGCTACCAACATAGCCCATTTCTGTCCAAAGAGCTCCCTTATTCCCATGTTATTTCATGATTATATAGGCCTAAAACCACAATGAGGTTAAATGGTCATTGACTCTTTGTAGCACCTGGAAAGTTCCGTTAAACCAGTAGTGTATCACCTGGCTTTCCAAACTCCAGCAAGCTGGAGAGTCACCAAGAAACATGAGATAGGGAATAATCAAAATCATGAATCTCAAATTTTCCAACTGGAAGGTTTTCCATTCCCCATCAGCAGGGAGTGCTGAATTCTGTCTGCCAAGTGACAGGCTTTATTCCTAGGGCCAGTGACTTAACCTCAGCCTCCTTCCTCATTCGATAGGTGACTGTGTTCTTTTACATGTATAAAAGCCTGTGAATTAAGCAGTTTATTTTTATTTGGAGGAGGGGGATTATTTTGTGCTTATTGTGTTATATATCTATGGTAATGCACACTTTTTGTTTCATGTGGTTTTGCTAGTAGAATGCCATGTGAAAGGAATTTTCAAGAGCACAAAGGTCTTTGTGCTTTTTCCACATCATCTTTTTAAAAAGATTCCATCTCCAGAACTTTGGTCAGGTGGAATTTTAACTCCTGGCTATCTTTAGGAAGGTTATTGAAACCCCTCATAGCAGTTTAAGTTCCTTCCATTTTTCTTTCTGACTCCTTATTCCCAGCAGCAATATTCTGCACTCTAGCCAGGTTCTCCCAGCTTTGAGACGTTTCAGACATCTTAGTTTCAACAAAACTCTATTTTCTTCCACTGTGATGCCTTTCAAAATATTAGACAGTTCAAATATCTATTGCTTTTGAGCTTTTGATTTTTGCACTGTGAAAAGAAATATACACAGTGGGATTCTAAGTCACAGAAGTTAGTTTACTTAATTTTTAGATAATAATTTGAAGCATGCTTTGTTTGCATAGATTATTTTAAAATAAGCTTTCCCAAAACATAAAGACCAGATCTTAGGCAACATGAAAAGATTCCATTACTTAATTTCTAAGCCATCGATATCCCATTGCTTTCTCTTATTTGGAACAGTTGGTTTTATTGATAGAGTAAAGCAGTCTGACCATTATGAAAAGACTGTACAAAATCTAGGCTTTTTGCACTATTATACAAAAAAATGCAATAAATAAATGCGATCACATTTTAATGGTATATAAAACTGTGACAACTTTTGCATTAAGCAAAAGATGCCCTCTAATAATTATTCTTTATTTGGTGAGCACTTTCTAAGTGTTGGTAATAGGCCAGTGCTTTGAATTCATGATCTCATGTAATCTTCACAAGATCCTGAGTAGGTGGAGGTATTTTTATTTTTATCCCCACATTACAGAGGAGGGAAATAAGGCAGAGAAATGTTAAATAACTAGCTTAGGGTCACTCAGGTACTGATGGAGAGGAATTTCCAGCCTTCGCATCCCACTGAAGTTCTTAATTGCCTCATGATCTGTTCCATGTTATATAGACTAGATTTACTAAAAATGATTTTTATTTTTAGAACTGAGGGCAAAAGTGAAAGATGGGCTCCTTTTAAGCATTGTTTATTAGAGCAGTTGATGCACTGATAGAACAGATGAGTGCTTTTTAGTGCTACCGGGATTTTTGTTTTCAAATAAGTCATTATATACAATAATTCAGTTCTCTCCTTATGGTCCAAAACCATAATAAGATGTCTTTTTCTTTCTTTTTTTTTTTTTTGCCTTTTCCTCCTTTTCTTCGTGTAGTTGACCAAGGCCTAAACCAACCCACGGATGACTCGTGCTTCGACCCCTACACGGTTTCCCATTATGCCATTGGAGAAGAGTGGGAGCGATTGTCTGAATCTGGCTTTAAACTCTCATGCCAGTGCTTAGGCTTTGGCAGTGGTCATTTCAGATGTGATTCATCTAGTGAGTAGCTTGCTTTGTCCACCTCTTGCATTTCCATGCATTCGCACAATGTGCCAAAGGAGGAAGCATGTTTGGCAGATGCAACCTCTTCCAAACATGAAGCAAATGAGGAGAGACTGCTTGACTCAAAGTAAAATTTTGCATCATATAAAAATGATGGGAAATTTTACTTGTTGAATATTGCTTCATCTCAAAGGTTGTACTTCAATATGACTATTAATTAAAAATAAATTTGCGATGGTAATATGATTTTTAAAATTTTTTTGTTAAAATGAATAAAGTCAAACTCTTTGGAGCCAGGTCTAATGAAGGGAATCGGAGACACAATGGAACCTCAAGTCTCTTTTAATCTGTAGTGCTGAGTGAGCTCAGAGGTGAACATTTATACTTACAAATATTCTCTTTCAACACAAACCAAATATACACATATCACAGTATACATACACACTCACACACACACACTCTTTCATATCTCACATACACACATACACACTCATATCATACATACACATACACACATTGGGCAGCTTGAATCTTACCAAATAATGTGGAGAGTACAGATAATCCATTTGTAGATAATTAAGAATCAACTTCAATTGAAAAATATTTGATTTTCAAATTATAAAAGGATTTTATTATTTAAAATTATTTTTTAGTTAAAATAATCCTAGGAATGACTTATCATGCTTTGAGGTTTAGTATTAGAATTTCTAAATCCTTCATTTCTGCTTTGTTTTTAGAGGATGCAATTATTATTAAAAAAAAAACTGGTTCATTTTCACAGGTGTTAATCATTATGCCTTATAACAAGCCTCCTATAGACATATCCAGGAATTGTACTGGGTGAAATATGTCATAATGATTTTTAAAAGATCTTAAGAGCACTTTACTTAACTTGTATACACGAACTGGTTTAATTCAGACTGAAATATAAAAACAACTAATTTTTTCAATGCAGACTATTGTGCTTGACCATCTGAAAATAGAAAGAAGTGTCATATGCTGTTTAGGAGTTGGAAGTTTTAATATTTGGCATCAATTAGGTGGTTTTTAATTTCTGAAACTGAGCTATTTTTAAGTCTGTATATTTATTACCTATGTAAGTACTTAGGCGCAACTGTGGGTGCAGAGCTGTAAGTTGATTTATGTGATTCTTTGGCTCAACTTACATATTCTTCACTTAGATGTCATAATTATTGACTAACTTTTTTAAAGTTTTAGGAATGACTGACTTGTTGATAAAATAGAAGTTGTGTGTATCATATAAACTTCCAAAGTTTGTTTTTAGTATAAACTTTGAAGATTAAAAACTCATCTAAAAAGTCATCTTTTATGTATGGTAGTTAAAGATAAATAACTGTGCATTTTAGATATTCCTTAGAACCAGTCTTATTTGTAGGATGATAACCATTGATTTATCATTTTGTTTTTGTTTTGATACATAGGTTTATTCTTTCACTTTTCCCATTTACAAGAAACAGGTTGTAGTGTGTAGAAACCAGCTGACCTTTGCTTTTCGGTTAATTGAACTTTGTATCCAGGATCTCTGCAAATCCAAAAGTGACTTTTCATCTACTATCTATTTTTAGCCTTCCCAATTTTAAACCTTAATAGGGAGAATTCAAATGAAGGTCATTGACTATTCTTGTGAAATGATTATGATGAAATAGACTGGATCTTAAAATATCTGAGAAAATGTTAAGTGGTAAAGATAATATTTTCAAATCCAACCAAAAAAGTGGTTTGTCAGAGGGATCATGACCTTCATCTTTCCTTGCCACTCCTTCCAGATACCTGGCTTTGAAAATCTGGTGACGTGTCCCAGTACGCTCACCATCTTGTGAGTCAGAACACGCCAATAACTCCTTGCCTCTGATCTTCCCCACCCCCCAGAATGGTGCCATGATAATGGTGTGAACTACAAGATTGGAGAGAAGTGGGATCGTCAGGGAGAAAATGGCCAGATGATGAGCTGCACGTGTCTTGGAAATGGAAAAGGAGAATTCAAGTGTGATCCCCGTACGTTGCCACAAATCATTTTTAGTGTTTTCTTGAGCACTCCCACCTTCATTACTGAGCTGTAACTCTCATTCCCAGAAATAATTGGAGACTTTAGGTCTTCTTGAGGAGTGAACGGTGGGTTTGTTAATCTTTTGATTTGGGACAGCAGAGACAAGCTTCAAAAATGAGCCATAATTTAATGTTGTTATAGGGCACTTTAGCACTTTTCCGACCTGAGTATTTTGACCATAATCTGCAGTGAAATGTAACAAGAAAGCCTTATGGGTCTTTAGATTCAACTTTTAAAATATGATCTCTATCTTTGCATTGAACCGTTTCCAGTTTATTAGATCTAGCCTTTGGAAATGCTGCCCTAAGATCTATACAGCAGTACCTCTCTTATGGATGATTCCCATTAACATGTGGGACGTGGGCTGTGATGACATAAATTTAGGAGAGAAACAAACTCATCCCCATAGAGGGGTCGTCTATATTATTGTTCTCAGTCTTACATGCGCTTATGATTTGTGTGTCCACGTAGATGAGGCAACGTGTTACGACGATGGGAAGACGTACCACGTGGGAGAACAGTGGCAGAAAGAATATCTTGGCGCCATTTGCTCCTGCACGTGCTTTGGAGGCCAGCGGGTAAGACCAGATAGGCCAGGCTCTGTGCAATTTAGACAAGGGGGGGGGCAGGTTCCTGTACGGACGATTAAGAGTTATGCTTCCTGGGTGTGTGCTGTGCACACAGGTGTGGTAGTGCCCCTTATGAAATGGGGAAATACTTCAGCTCCTGTTGGAACATAAGGCTACTGACTACCCCTTTCCAGTTCTCCCCCTTTGTGGCAGCCTTAGCCCCCTCCCCCATACCTACTATTATCAGACTGCCTCCATTCTTCAGCAACTGAAGTGTTAAACGCTGGGTAGCACTGGGCTCCTTGCTCCATCCTGTTGGGCAGGTGCCCCCGTGATACTGCTGTTAAATATTTTGAATACCCAGATCTAAGAAAATACCACTTCTTTGTACCCTCTCTCAATCCCCAAATGGATTCCTGCCATAGGTCTAGTGCTATGCTCAGGAATATGGGACACACAGAGGGAGTGAGAAATGGTCCTGGCTCTTAATGATATAGTTGGAGACATTAAATTAGCATACATTGAAAGTCCAGCTAATCAAGTCAGGCTCTGAGTGGATCTGACAAACCCAGTTCCCACGTAGGCTTATGTCAGCAGGAAAGGTTTGGTGGAAAAGAGAAGCATGACTGGCTGGGTTTGGGTTTTTTTTTTTTAATTTCAATTATTTATTTATTTATTTTTGGCTGCGTTGGGTCTTCGTTGCTGCGTGTGGGCTTTCTCTAGTTGTGGCGAGCGGGGGCTACTCTTCATCGCGGTGCGCGGCTTCTCACTGCAGTAGCTTCTCTTATTGCAGAGCGTGGGCTCTAGGTGCACGAGCTTCAGTAGTTTTGGCACTTGGGCTCGGTAGTTGTGGCTTGTGGGCTCTAAAGCACAGGGTCAGTAGTTGTGGCACAGGGGCTTAGTTGCTCCGTGGCATGTGGGACTTCCCAGACCAGGGCTCGAACCCATGTCCCCTGCATTGGCAGGCGGATTCTTAACCACTGCGCCACGAGCATAGTCCGCTGGCTGGGGTTTAGGATGGTTACAATTTGGTTGAGGGATGGGGGAAGCAGACAGAGCAGAGTGAGCACAGCCCCCTGGAATGGGAAGGCGCTGGCACATGTGGGCTCCAGTGAAACAACCCTCTGCCTGCTGTCTAGTGGTAAGACATTAAATGGGAAGAAGTGGGGGCCACTTATGCAGGGCCTCGGAAGTCCATTATTCATGCCAGTACTTCTCAACCACTTCTAATCTGTGTCCTACTTCAATATAACAGAAAAGTGCTGTGCTTTCCTCTAATCTTTGAAATTACAAAATAAAATGCCTTATAACTCAAATAAAAGCAATGAAACATAACATTCCTTTGTTTTCAATGAAAACATACCCTCCCCGACAGCTTTTCAAATTCTGGTCTATGAAGAGCATGCTCCCTACTCCCGGGTAAGGCTCACTGGTTGATACCTTTGGCATTAGCCAGTTGCAGGTGCCCAAGAGAAAGGGAACATGATGGAAGATGGTTTTTAGGAAGATTAAACTGGCAGCAGAGAAGGGTCTTCAGGGGTCTGGCTGAGGGCAGCCCCTGGAAGCTACTCTGATCTTATTCCACCACTCGTAGTTGGGTGGGGAAAGAGTCTCTCTCTCTGTCTCTCTTGAACACATATAAAGACCGTGATCACAGAACTCCGTCATCTCTGGCCATGTGCTCAGTGTAGAAAAGTGTGATGGAAAGTGAATTTGTTGAGAAGTCGGTTTTGGTCTCACTTCAGCCTCTCTGCCTCATGATTTACATACATGAAACCTTTCATGTGTGACACCTGTTCTAAAGCGAAGTGCGAAATGAAACACTTTAGACAGGAGTGGGAACTGTTACGTGTTTATATGAAAGCAAGATTCACTGATTCTGTAAGTAGGTGTTTACCCATACTGTCTTAGGTATTATGGGGAATATGCTTTTAAATGGACAAATATGTCTGAAATATTTCACTGACAATATAAGAAAGAAAGTGATTGTATTATTTAGGGTTCTTCTGGCTATAAGAGAAAAGCCCAACTCAGGTTAATTTAGGCAAAAGAAGGCTCATATGACTGGAAAGTCCCAGGATCTCTGTAGAAAGGACATGACCAGGAGACACCCAGCTGGGTGGCAGTCCCACTCCACTCACAGGTCACTGTGTGACGTCCCCCCCGCCCCAGTCAGTCATTCCTCTGGGTCTCCTTTCCCTTACCTGTAAAATGAGGGTGTCTGTCCATGTGATCTCACGTTCCTTTTAAAAGCTCTAGGATTCCAGGAAAACCTCCTCCATCATGTAGTGTGGAAAGCTTATTAAGGAAGTCAGGACTGGAATCAGCCTTAGCAGATGGGTGGGGTTTGTAAGACATTTCAGGAAAAAGGAAAAGCATAAATAGAGGCAGCTATAAAATATGAGTAATCAGCCAACATGTATTCTGCAAGTTATAAATGCATGAAATCATCCTCAAAGCTTCCTTTGTGACTTACTGCGTATATTTTGCCAACTCGTAAGAGGTGAAATTCTTCGACACAAGCTCTAAGTTGCGATGTTCTTGTGTTGTCATAAACCCCATCCAACTTCATGCCTCTGCTCTTTCAGGGCTGGCGCTGTGACAACTGCCGCAGACCAGGGGCTGAACCCGGTCACGAAGGCTCAACTGGCCACTCCTACAACCAGTATTCACAGAGATACCATCAGAGAACAAACACTGTAAGTGCATTTGCACCCTGTGTGTTTCTCCCCTAAATGCAATTAGGCACATAGTAGGGAGTCCCTTTCTGTAGGTACCTTTCTTCTGAATGAACCAATTTTTAAAAACTCTTTTAAAAGACTTAAGAGTAGAAAGAATATTGTATCCTGTAACATAATTTGGGTTCTCTTGAGCATCTCCCATTGCCCAGTATATAGCTAAGCTCTTAAAGCTAGACATATTTTCCTATGCATAAGTAATTATCAGAGAAGCCACCCTCCCCTTTTTTTCTCTGTAGCCTTTACAACATTGCTGTTAATTTTTCTTCTTCTTTTTTAACAGAATGTCAACTGCCCAATTGAGTGCTTCATGCCTTTAGATGTACAGGCTGACAGAGAAGATTCCCGAGAGTAATATTTCCAACTCAGAAACAAGCACGGATCTCTGTCAAGGTCCATCCAAACTGGAGTGATGTTAGCAGACCCCAGCTTAGTTTGTTTCTTTCTTAAGCCCTCTGCTCTGGAGTAACTTCTCCAGCTTCAGCTCAATTCACAGCTTCTCCAAGCATCACCCTGGGAGTGTTTTTAGACTTTTCTCATAAATGGGGCAGTATGTTGCCAGTTCTCCAAAGTATTCAATACTGCTCAGTATTTTAAATGAAATGATTCTAACTTGTGATTTGGATTGGGATCAATAGGGAAGCACATGCACCAACCAAGATACAAAATGTCTTGAAATGATATTACCAAAATTTTCAATAGGAAAGTTACCCAAACACTTCTGCTTCCACTTAACTATCTGGCCCACAATATTGTAGGAATGGCATGTCCTTGTTGCTGTGATATTTGAAATATCCACAGTACTCACTATTTCCAAATGATTCTAGTAATTGCCTAGAAATCTTTCTCTTACCTGTTATTTATCAATTTTTCCCTGTATTTTTATATGGAAAAAATTGTATTGAAGACACTTAGTATGCAGTTAATAAGAGGAATTTGGTCTAATTATGGTTGGTGATTATTTTTTATACTGTACATGCCAAAGCTTTACTACTGTGGAAAGACAACTGTTTAATAAAAGATTTACATTCCACAACTTGAACATCATGGCTTCTTTTTTACATACAGAAATTTGGGGGAAAATAAGAATCTTCCTGAATGTTTTTTCTTTGCTATTCAGCAAACATTTGAAAAACCATGATGGGCATGGCTCTCTAAATTTTGGTGATTTATGTACAAGCTTTTTTAAGTCTGTCACTCCCCAAACCCAGATTCAGTCTTGTCATTTTATCTCTTCAGTAATGGAGATAACTTTATATTTTCCGCTTTACCAGATTTAGGTGGATTCAGATACTTAACTTGCTAGCTAGCTCTTCAGAAGTATAATCGAAACAAACTTTTCATTGTTCTTTTCTAACCATTATAATTCTTTCCTCCCTCCCACTTCCTTTCCATCCTTCATTAAATAAACATCTATTCAAAGAGATTACCTGCAAGGAAAATAAAAAGATGACTGAGATGTTAAAACTACTTAAATCGGGAATCCCCTGGTGGTCCAGTGGTTAGGACTCCTCGATTCCACTTCAGGGGGAGCGGGTTTGATCACTGGTCGTGGAACTAAGATTCTGCATGCTGCACAGTAAAGCCAAACAAAACAAAACAAAACAAAACACCACCAAAAAACTACTTAAATCGCATGGCATAGAGGGGTTCTGTCTTAAGGAAAAGCTGTGGTATAATAACGTCAATCCAACTTGTTTAAATGCCAGCTGACCCTGGAGTGCCCCAGATGAACAAAGTGTGTGTAGTCCTGGTCTACAAAGGCCCTTTTTTTTTTCAATTTAACTTCGGGGAACCAACAAATCTAAAACTTTGAGATTAAATCTGGCATCCAAAATAGTAAAATAGCAGCACTGGAAATAGTCAATTATTAATTAGTAAAAGATTAGTAATTCATAATATACAAGACATGGAAAACACTTTTTTATACACCACTGTAACAAAATATTTCAATAAGTACCTGGCAATAAATATTAAGACTAAATACAGAAAGAGATTTCCTCAGGGTTCATTTGTTTTCTAAAGAAAAACAAAAAACAAAACTCACGTTGGAATGGATTTAGATTATAAAATTCCTTGCCATTTAGCATCTCATTAGGGAGAGGTGTTTTTTTTTTTTTTTTAACCATCTTTATTGGAGTATAATTGCGCTACAATGATGTATTAGTTTCTGCTGTAAAACAGTGAATCAGCCATACGTATACATATATCCCCATATCCCCTTGCTCTTGCGTCTCCCTCCCACCCTCCCTATCCCACCCTGGGAGAGGTTCCACAGTCTAATTTGACAGGACTCCAGCTCAGATGAGTTTTCCTTAGCAGGACACAGACTCATACCCCGGACTTCTGTAAACATCACTAAACTTTCAGCTTTGTCAAGCCAGTAGTTACCAAGAGAGCTGCTCTGTTCATGTTAAAAAAAGGAAAGATCACAGGAAGAACAGATCATGATGATATTAAATGACTGTTCCACATACGTGGGTCATCATTGTTCATGGAGAGAGAATATGACCCAATACAAATTCACACGGTGTAAGGGGAAGCCACACTGTAGACACACACCAAAAAGAAAGCGGGCTCCTGCCTCCATCTTTAATGTGAAGAGGAAGCCCAGGTACTGAACTTGTGAAAGTCTGCACCTCAGCTCCATCCTACTGAAAGGTTTTTACATTTAAAAACATAATGAAAGAACACCTTTGGGTTGAGATGGACTTTGCTTCAAACCACTTATCTAGAGACAAACCTAAAACTATTTTCCCCAACATGAGTTTAAGTAAATCCAGTTGGACTATATTAATTAAATGGATAGTGAGTCCATCAAAAACTTGCACACTGAAATGTAAAATCTGCAAGTTCCACATTTAAGATTTTAAAAAGTACCAATTTTTACAGAATGCTAGATTCTCAAAAGCAATATATTAAATTTACAAATGAAACTCAATAGTGAGTCAGTAACTACACGTAGATAACCAGAACAAATTAAATTTCAATGGTCTTTTATGTTTTGGCATCACAAGGCAAAATGGTAAAACTTTCTTTTTTACTATTTCTCAGCAAAATCATTCAAACACAAGGATTTCCAAAGATCTTTTACAGTTTTTACTGACTCATGTTACTGTTGTTCCTGAGAATTGTCTTAAGCAGGCTAGACTGAAAAGCCATAATTAAAAGACCAATCTGCATTCAGGCAAGAAACTGGCAATTCAAGCAAAGTCAGATAAAAGTAGTAAATATATGAGTTTAAAAAGAAAAATCATAATTTTGAAGCTATACTTTGTCTTGCTGGACGTGATTTGTAATAAAATTTATTGTTGAGTATATTTGTTGTTTTCAGCTCTAATGACCAGAGTGAATTATGCAAGTTAGTCAGTATAACATCACTATAGGCCTGTAAGGCACACGTTCTGCGGAGGTGAATAAAGACATGCTCAGGTGGAAATTACAAGTATAGGAAATGACTT
The DNA here is from genome assembly GCF_949752795.1 of Hyperoodon ampullatus. Lineage (NCBI taxonomy): Eukaryota > Metazoa > Chordata > Mammalia > Artiodactyla > Ziphiidae > Hyperoodon > Hyperoodon ampullatus. The sequence continues at coordinate 22,829,310 of NC_136921.1, forward strand.
TTCCATTTAATTATATTTCTATTGAAAATTCTATTCCATTTCTAGTTGTATGAAACTCATTAAAGTGATTAAGAAACACACATCAGCACATTTAAGTGCTGAAATTGCTTCCTATTCAGTAAGTTCCCATTACTGCGACAGGGAAAGTGGCAGGCTCCAATTAAAAAATCCCATTTTCAGGAGATACACTTCAACCATTAAAAAAAAGATCACTCTTGGGACTTCTCATGTTTGGGGACATTTAAAGATTACCACAAAGGCTGATAAAGCAGACGCAGCACAAAGCAGGGCAGCACCTTGCCCTGCCCTGGATTTTTCAGACTAAGGAAGTTATTTTTAAAGAGTATATATGGCAGTCATATTTGAGATGCAAGTTATTATCATTGCCACATCATCCCATTTCATAGTCTCATTAAAATAAGAGATTCAATTTGAACTGCAAACACAAATCTATATAAATTACAACGGAAGAGAAGAAAATACTGTAAGTAATAAAAGAGCAAGAAAAATGATGCTTCAGCTGAAAGCCCCAAATGGGAAATTCCTTTTTTTAACATTTCTCAGCAGTTAGGTATGAGATATTAAAGCATGTTTTACATTTCCTTGAATTCCTCTTTAGAGACATAAAAGTTCTAACAATCTGAGGAGCCAGATTTATCCTATTAATGGCTCTTGTGTGGAGCCTCCAAAGGCTTGAAGTTATTAGCTTTGCTTGGAGGTGGCCAGCATGGGGTGATTGTCAGCACCCAGTGCTGGCTAGGGCTGGAATCGCCCATCCTGCAGGCAGCCCATCCCAGCAGACTGCCCTTACGGAAAATACACTGCAGGCCAAGGATGCTCCCAGGGAGCTCTTTGCATCATGGTACCTCAAAAACCACCATTTTGTTCCAGAAGGAAACCTGGCCTCTGCCAGGAGACTGCTGGTCAGGACTGTACAGTGAAACCTGCTGATCCGTAAAATTCAGCATTATTATTATTATTTTTGTGGTACGTGGGCCTCTCACTGCTGTGGCCTCTCCCGTTGCGGAGCACAGGCTCCGGACGCCCAGGCTCAGCGGCCATGGCTCACGGACCCAGCCGCTCTGCGGCATGCGGGATCCTCCCGGACCGGGGCACGAACCCGTGTCCCCTGCATCGGCAGGCGGACTCTCAACCACTGCGCCACCAGGGAAGCCCCCAGCATTAGTTTTAAGATGCTGAGCCAAGCGCCAAACATGCCACTTTGGTGGAGAAACTGGAACCTTTTCATACACTGCTGGTGGAAAAGTAAAATAGTGCAGCTGCTGTGGAAAACAGTTTGGTGGTTCCACAAAAAGCTAACCATTGAGTTACCATATGACCCAGCAATTCCACTCCTAGGTATATACGGTATGGGAAAACAGAGTAGATGAAAGATTGAAGAGAGACTTCCCTGGTGGTCCAGTGGGTAAGACTGTGAGCTCTCGATGCAGGGGGCCTGGGGGCCTGGGTTTGATCCCTCATCGGGGAACCAGATCCCGCATTCTCTTCTTCAAGAGAACTGAAAACATATGTTCACATAAAAACTTGTACACAAATGTTCACAGCACCATTTTTCGTTAACAGCCCAAAAGTGGAAACAACCCAAATGTCCATCAGCAGATGAATGAATAAACAACATGTGGTCTGTTCATACAATGGAATATTATTTGGTCATAAAAAGGAATGAAGTATTCATACATGCTACACCATGGAAACACACAAGTGAAGTCAGGTACAAAAGGTCACATAATGTATGGTTCCATTTATACACAATGTCCAGAATAGGCAAACTAATAGAGACAGAAAGTAGATTAATGGTTACCAGAGGGAGAGAAGAATAGAGAATAACTGCTAATCAGAATGTGGCTTCTTTTTGGGGTGATGGAAATGTTCTGAAACTAAACAGTGGTGATGGCTCTACAACTTTGTGAATATACTAAAAAATCACTGACTTGCATTTTATATGTGTATTTTATTTCAACTGAAAAAAAATGGCACTTTAGTTACAGAAAACCTCAATGTCCTTTTGCTTACTGCTAACGTTACCAAGGCTGTTGCCCTAGAATCACACCCCTGCCCCTCCCTCGAATGAAAACCAGTTACTCTTATCTAAGTTTCAGGAGGAAACTGCAAAGAGAAAAAAACAAGTACTGGTTAGAATCAACTAGACCCAAGATGGTGGAAGATTTGACTTCCAGTACACTTTGAGCCTCATTCTATGCTCCTTGTAATACATTCGCATGCTAAGTGACACACCCACCAGCGCTGTGACAGCAACTGTAAAAGCCCATACAAAGACTGAAAAGGGGTGTTGCATCAGTCTCCAGGTCCAAACCACACCCCTATTCTCGGATAACTCGTGGATATTCCTTCCCTTCTTTCCAATTCCCTCCCTTTTACCTTGACCCTCCTATATATTTGGTGTCTCTGCTCTAATTGGGTTAGGAAGTTGATTTGTGAACTAGGTTCCTGCTTCTCCATTCTTTGACCATTAAATAAAGTTTGTGCTGTTCCAGACTCAACATCGGTTTTGCTATTGGCAAAAATGGAAAAAATAGGAAAAAGAACCTCCCTGGCCGAGACAAGGGGTTCTGGCCCAGGCTAGGACCCTGGTACGGGTCTAGTCGACCAATTCGGTAGCAGTAAGAAGCGGTATGGGAAAACAGAGTAGATGAAAGATTGAAGAGAGACTTCCCTGGTGGTCCAGTGGGTAAGACTGTGAGCTCTCGATGCAGGGGGCCTGGGGGCCTGGGTTTGATCCCTCATCGGGGAACCAGATCCCGCATGCATGCCTCAACTAAGACCCGGCACAGCTCAAATAATAATAAAAAAAAAGATTGAAGGAACTCAAACTTTCTGGCTACCTATTCGAAAACTAAGGCAAAATCCAACTTCCACACATTAGTATCTTCCACTACCTTCCATGCCTCATATACACAAAAGCATTATGAAAATAATAAGTAGTATTTTTTTATGAGCAATATTTATCATGTCTGAGTTGGTGTTAAATATTTTGTTTCATTTACTCCTCAGAGCAACCCGAAGAGGTAGGTACTGCAACATCGGTTTATAAGTAGAAAGTGAGGAAAGGCTAAGTGAATCACCTACCATCACACAGTTTGTTAGTAGCAGAGCTGGAACTTGAACCTGACAAACTGGCCCTGGGTTGTGTGCTTTTAACCAGGAGCTATTCAGCCTCCTTGGGAGCAAATGCATCTCCATTTTATAGATGAGAAAACAAATTCCAAGAGGTTAAGGCATGTGCCCAAGATCAACAAACTGGTGAGTGGCAAAACAAGGGAGAGATGATCATAAACGGCCCAAATGTGGTTTCCTAGAAGGAAAGAGGGGGCCATAATCAAGAACAGGTATGGGGGGCTTCCCTGGTGGCACAGTGGTTGAGAGTCCGCCTGCCGATGCAGGGGACACGGGTTCATGCCCCGGTCTGGGAAGATCCCACATGCCACGGAGCGGCTGGGCCCGTGAGCCATGGCCGCTGAGCCTGCGCGTCCGGAGCCTGTGCTCCGCAATGGGAGAGGCCATAGCAGTGAGAGGCCCGCATACCGCAAAAAAAAAAAAAAAAAAAAAAGAACAGGTATGGTGGGACATGGCAGGGGAGCTGCTGGCAAAATCCTTTTTCTTTACCCGGTTGGTGGTGATGTATGTTTATTTAAAAATGATTCTTGGGAATTCCCTGGTTGTCTAGTGGTTAGGACTCGGTGCTTTCACTAACGAGAGCTGGGTTCAGTCCCTGGTCAGGGAACTAATATCTGGCAAGCCGCATGGCATGGACAAAAAAAAAAAAAGATTCTTCAAGCTGTAGATGCTTTAAGCACTTTCCATAGGCATGGTTTATTACAATTTATTTTTTAAAATAAATTTGTGCCTGTCACAGTGTTTAGCAAAAGTGAGCTTTAAGAGTGTCCAAGAATGGAAGGCACTGGGAGCTTAAAGACCTGCAGGGACTTGTGCTCTCAGGAAGGGACAAGGGACTGGGCTTCAGAAAGAAGGTGCCTCTGAAGGCAACAGGATGGGTTCAGGGTGCCCTTGGTGGACTATTTACAAATGAGTGAGGGCTCATGCTTTTCTTCCTGGGCCCCAGACGCTCCCCCAATTCAAATCACTCTTTACTGATCCAAATGTTTTGTTATGGGTTTTCTGCTCAGTCTAGAGTAACCCATTTCTCCAAGGAGTCCTGGATCCTTTTATTAGATAATGGTATTAGAAACCAAGATCTTAGCATTAGGTACACTCATTGCCACTGGGGTATCACACTTCTTGGCCCTTTCAGTTGATAGATGTAGTCATGCATTTTAAAGTGTAAGAATATTCATTTAAAAATTATTTTTTAAGTTACTTTTAGATTAACTGATTGAAATATTTACACATGAAATATCTATAGACTTTGCTTCAAAATAATCTGGTTGAGGCATGAGAAGTGGGGAAACATAAAACTAAAGTAGTCATAAGGTATTATAGTTGGATGACAGATACATAGAATTTTACTTTTTTTGTGTTTATCCCAAAATATCCATAATAAAGACCTTTTAAAAATTGAGAAAACTACTTATAACTACATACTAACAATTTTGAAAACTTAGAAAAAATGGTCAAATTCCTAGCGGGAAAAATATACCCTGCTAGAACTGACTTAGAAATAAAAAACTTATTTAAGAAACTAAAGCAATTATTAGAAAACATCCTATGATATTTATTGGTGTTTTTTTATTTTCTTAATGGCAGAGTAGATTATATTGGACTAATCCTCCGGCAGATAATTATGAACACTTGACAAAAATATTAAAAAATCTATGTAAAGCCCCTGGAAGGCAACCAAAAACTGGTGGAAACCAGAGGGGATCAACCTTCAAAGGGGATCAACATCAATTCTCCACAAACTGATCTACAGATTCAATGCAATTCCAATTAAAATCTCAAGAGGCTTTTTTGTAAAAATGGACTAGTTGATTCTAAAATTTACATGGAAATACCAAGGACCTGGAATAGCCAAGAAATCTTTAAAAAGACTATTATGAAGGACTCACACTACCCAATTTCAAAATTTACTATTAAGCTACAATAATCAGGACAGTGTGGTGTTGGTATTAGGACAAACATAACAGAAGAACTGAAGACAGTCCAGAAATGACACACAAATATGGTTGAGGCAACAAGGCAATTCAACAGGAAGAGTTGTCTCAACAAACAATGCTAGAACAAATGGATAAATGTATGGAAAGAAATGAAACTTGACCCATGCATCACTTTAACACTGGAATAGATAACAAGACCTAACTGTAAGAGTGAAAACTATAATTGCCTAAAGGAAAACATAAGAGAAAAATCTTCACAATCTTTGGATAAGTAAGCGAAGGTCTCTAGTTTTTAGATGCATAAAGATGCAAAGATGAAGATGGGATACAGGATGAGATTTTCCTGGAGGAGACCCTGAGATGGGATGGGGTAGGGAAGTTGGGGGCACCAAATATTTAGAATAAGTTACTGCTCAGATTCTAGCTTCTGTTTTGGGAGATGAGGTCACATTATTATTACATTACTAAAAATATACACATAGACCAGTCTGTCAGGAACTACGGACTATGATTATTCCAATTCTTTATGTCTGAGGTCCAAAATTTAAAAATTACCTCAGAAAGTATTAAAAGGAAATACTCTAAAAAGCATTTTGAGGGGATTCCCTGGTGGCACAGTGGTTAAGGATCCACCTGCCAATGCAGGGGACACGGGTTCGAGCCCTGGTCTGGGAGGATCCCACATGCTGTGGGGCAACTAAGCCTGTGCACCACAACTACTGAGCCTGTGTTCTAGAGCCTGTGAGCCACAATTACTGAGCCCATGCACCACAACTATTGAGCCTGTGCTCTAGAGCCTGCGAGTCATAACTACTGAGCCCATGCACCACAACTACTGAGCCTGTGCTCTAGAGCCCGCGAGCCACAACTACTGAGCCCATGCACCACAACTACTGAACCTGCACTCTAGAGCGTGCAAGTCACAACTACCGAGCCCATGCACCACAACTATGGAGCCTGCACTCTAGAGCCTGTGAGCCACAACTACTGATCCCATGCACCACAACCACTGAGCCTGCGCTCTAGAGCCTGCAAGTCACAACTACTGAGCCCATGAGCCACAACTACTGAAGCCCACGTGCGTAGAGCTCATGCTCCACAACAAGACAAGTCACTGCAATGAGAAGCCTGTGCACCGCAACAAAGAGTAGCCCCCGCTCACTGCAACTAGAGAAAGCCCGCGCGCAGCAACCAGGACCCAATGCAACCAAAAATAAATAAATAAAATAAATAAATTTTAAAAATATTTTTAGAAAAAAGCATTTTGAGTCTTTAAAAATTAATATTGTGCCTGCATATCTGGGCAGTAATGGTGGGTGGAATTTCAGCTCTCACACAGTCCTCTTTTCTGCAAATGTAAAACAGTGATTAGAGAATGAATTAATTTGATAAATCTGGATATAAGTATTTATATCTAATTGAGATAGTTTGTAGTACCATTCTTTAAAATATTTATGTAAACGTGTTCAAACCGTACAGTGTTAAATGGAGAAACAATTCTTCCAATAATTATACCCTCAGTGTTAACCTTTGGTCAAGGGGAGATAGAATGCACACTTATCAAGTTATAAGCCAAAATAGGTATCAGCTGTTTATTGCTACCTAACAAAGGACCCCAAAACTTTATGGCTTAAAGCAATACATAATCTGTTTCTGTGTACCAGGAATTCATGAGAAGCTCCTTTGAGCAGTTCTGGCTCAGGTCTCTCAAGAGGTGGCAGCAAGATGTCGCCTTGAGACTGGAGCTCCACTTCCAAGGCAGGTCACGCACATAGGGGGCAGGTAGTGTTGGCAAGATAGTTTCTCTTTCAGCAGGGCTGCTTAAAGGTACCTACAGTGTGGCACTGGCTAACTCCAAGAAACTAAGGCTGAAGTTGTAATGCCTTTTACGGCCTAGCCTCAGCAGTCACACATCTTTCCTACAGTATTTTATTGGTCACACAAGTCAGCCTTGTTTTCAGTGTGGGAGGGTACTAACTATACAAGGGCCGGAAGATTAGTCAATATATTAACAACTAGAAGGATAACCTTACAAAAACCCGTCAGAAATCTTTTAACTTAGGGAAAGTGGCTTAAGGACATGGGAAGAGGGCAGGACTCAACTTTTAAGGTGAAAGATGACAAAAGGTTTCAGTTGGCCTTCGGCGTAATATGTGAACAATCAGGACCACGTGGGCAGGGCACATAAACGCACAATTATGTCCTGATGCAGGAAGGCATTGCCATCCACTGTGCCCTACTTCCGGTAGTAAACCTGGGAGAATACCAGGTCCATTTCTGGGCACCAAACATTGAATACATTTTTTAGGTGGCTCCAGAGGGGACATCAAGGACTGGTTTAAATTATGGGAAACATTTCACTTAACACAGAAAAAAGGAAGTACTGGCAGTATCCTCCTGTCGGGCCAACAGAAGCTTTAATCCCCCCTAAGTTTCTAGTCCACAGGTTACAATCTGCTGTTTGTTTAGAAGGTAGTCAACCACACTCTTTAGAACTATGATTAGAGGAAACTCATGAGCAGAATCCCCTGAGTAAACTAGTGAGACTTTAAGATGCCTGTGCCACCTGCTATGGTGACTGCTCAGTTTCTTCGGTTTACCTAATGGTTTTCAGATGTTCACACAGGTAACATTTTGGGATGAGCTGGGCCCCAGGAGGCAGGGATGCCCCTGTATTTCTTACAAATAACCATGTGTAATGTTTGTCAAACTAAAGAGCCTATAACTAAGACAAATTAAATACAACTACCAGACACTATGGCTCCAAGATTATTAAAATTTAATGCTTTATTTTTTAAAAAAGGTTATTTTCAAAATTCCATATGTGATTTTTCACCTACACATAGGCAGGGTATAAAGTAATGTGTGAAGAAGTCAGTGATGGAAGAGCCGGAGATTCGTGTGAGCGAGGATTATTCCCAGCTCATCGCAAGCCTCGATCACAACTTTGTCAGCAGTGGAACCGGAAGGGGCAGCAATGTAGGCCACGCCACTCTGAGGGGGAGACAGAGACAGACTCTCAAAACACAGCCTCATGCCAAAACACGTCCAGAATCAACCCCTCACACCCAATAACAAGTGCAAGCTAACAACGATTCACACTGCAGACTGATTCGGTCAAGAGGCAAAATAACGGGATTTGTGTTGTCCATACAACAAAAGGAGAAGTCAAAATAATACTCTAGATGTTACTGATACATCACATCATCATAGCCTGGATATATAATATAACTCATAGAACTGAAAAATCAGAAGCAGCATCTCTGCAATGGTTGCTGCATAATGACCAAATCCATACACACACCAATTCCATACTTACCCTTTTAGCTCTGTCTACATTGTCCCGGAAAGGAAAGAAGGCATCAGAGCTGATGGAAACTTCACTAAGTTTGTCAACCCATTCCTTCTTCTCTGCCTCGGTTAATAACTCGGGGACCTCCTCAAACAGTGCCTTCCACTTGATCAAATCGTCACCCTATGAGCGGGGGCAGAGGGGAAAGACAGGTTTTACACCATCTTCAGTACTATCTGATACAAATCAGAATGCCAGAAAAACACTTGGGCATTTTTCCTAGGACTTAATTATAAATAATGACTCATTTATGTCCAAGTCCATATTTCTAGAACCTTTTTTTGATGCTGTATAACATTTCATTAAGGAAGAAAATTAATCTTAAGTGTGCCAAATAAAGACTGTACCATTTACAAGCCAGTTTATTCCAAATATATTTTGTTCTTTAATCTCTAAGTTAAATCTACTGCTTTATATCCCTGTATCAAAGCAAGCAAGGAAACAGGTAATTTCTAGAAGTATATTTCTACAATAATTAGTCTTAAGTACAGAGTCAGTCTAATAGACCAAACAGAACATGACTCAACAGTATTCATTTTTAAAAAGTACTTCTATTTGGGGTTTAAGCCAAAAGGCTTAAACAATATACTTTTATTCTTATTGACATATATTAGTTCTCTTCCAGGACTTACAGCACAATTTGTTGTGTAATAATCAAGCAGAAAAAACAAATATTAAAGTAATTTTTAAAAAAAGCTGTTTGAAGCATTTCCTGGTTACAAAGCACACTCTCCAAGGACGCCTGTTGATCATGTCATGGATTCCTATCCCTGAATGGACAACCCAGTGGAGTTGACTCGCCCCCTCAGAAGACCACTGAGTTTTTGATTACCAAGCTTCTCTTTGTGTTTTGCATCCAGTACCTGTTAAGCATTTCTATTTCCAGAAACTGGGCTAAATCCTATTCTTTTAGCAGGCTACCTAATACTTGCAATTTTAATGCTCCCATATACCTGCTTCAAAGTAAAAAACATTAAAGAACATGAAATATAACACAAGTACACTGAGTTGTTAATGGAGCTTGTAGAAAATGTAGAGGGACATTTGTTACCTGCTATCAAGTAATTTGTATGCAATGTTAAATACACACCTATCACGTAGTATGCATCATGACTGGCACTGTGACAGACACCCAAGATGGGTGAAAAACAGCCTCTGCCATCAAAACTTATAATCAGGGACTTCCCTCGTGGTCCAATGGTTAAGAATCCGCCTTCCAATGCAGGGGACACAGCTTCGATCCCTGGTCAGGGAACTAAGATCCTACATGCCACGGGGCAACTAAGCTCGCATGCCACAAGTACTGAGACTGCGCACTCTAGAGCCCGCACGCCACAACTAGAGAGTCCATGCGCCACAGCTAGAGAGAAGCCTGCATGCTGCAACTAAGACCCGACACAGCCAAATAAATAAATAAATAAACAAACAAACAAATCCTAAAAAAAAAAAAAAAGCTTATAGGGACTTCCCTGGTGGTGCAGTGGTTAAGAATCCGCCTGCCAATGCAGGGGACATGGGTTCGAGCCCTGGTCTGGGAAGATTCCACATGTCACGGAGCAACTAAGCCCGTGCATCACAACTAGTGAGCCTGCGTGCTACAACTACTGAAGCCTGTCCACCTAGACCCCACACACTGCAACAAGAGAAGCCACTGCAATGAGAAGCCTGCGCACCTCAACGAAGAGCAGCCTCTGCCTGTCACAACTAGAAAAAGCCCACGCGCAGCAATGAAGACCCAACGCAGCCAAAAATGAATAAATTTATAGGGAAAAAAAAAGCTTATAATCAACAGGGGAGGTACAAACATACAAAACTAAACCAGTGGTTATAATCTAAAAAGACAGATGATCTGTAGTGTCAGAAAGGGATAAAGAACGCCAAAGAAAGGTAAATGAGACAAAAGAAGTTTAGATTAGTAAATTTAGATAATACAGAACTTCAAGAAAAATATCTTTTCTCTTTGTAGTGATGAAGATAGTCTGTTAAACAGAAAGGGTAAACATACTAATACACTCCACCCACACTCAACGACAGCCCGTTTACCTCTCCGATGGTTCCAGTAACATACTGATCGATGGCGTTGGAGATCTCTGCTCTCTTCACTCCAGTTTTAAACTTCATAGAAAGCACTTGTGGGTGATGTCTAAGCCACCAATAGTTTGCCTTATCCCCCGCAAGGCGTGTGCAGTGTATCCGAGACTGCTGTCCAGCTCCAATGCCAATAACCTGAAGAATGAAGAACATGGACATTAAAATGAGTAACAACACGCTTCTCAATGGATCTTTTGTGCATATTCCCCCAAATCCATCAATTTTGTGGGGGGAAAAGAAAATTAGGCTGAAATAAGAGAAACACAAATAATTTTTAAGTCATTAAAAAGGCTAAGTGTAACATGTTTTAACTATTATTTATATGTTTCACCTCTTCAGTGAAATTTGAGGTATGGCTATTAATTAATATCTGGAAGTTTCTAGAGCTCCTGGACATCAGTAGCGAAGCGTGGTCTTGCTGGAACTTATTAGACAAGTAGCCACAGTCTCCCAGGTTTTTGGTATTACAGATTAGCAATCTTGCAACAGTAGGCAATCACCTAAATTCCAAATCTGAAAGGGTCTTCCAGGTCACATGCCAATTAACATCCATCCTCCCCTCCCACTTATGGGCCAAATAATTTAACAAATGGCTAGAGAGGAGCTCAAGACACTATGAGAAGAAACAGTGCTAAAGCCACAGCAAAACCAGGTTTATCCTAGAGCTAGGAGAGGCCCAGTGATGAGCCAGCTCAGTCCTGCATCCTCTGGCTTTTAACTAGGAAAAGTTAAATACCTAGATTAACATCAGATAGTAAAAGATGTTCAATATTTTGACTGTGGTAGTGGTCACAGTGGTCAAACAACTATATAATCTGTGCAAACTGGTCAAACTCTACACTTAAAAAGGGTGAATTTTACTGTATATAAATTATGCCTCAGTAAACCAGATTTTTCATCCTGTTAACTCTTAGTCTACAGATTCTTGGTAAAATAACATTAGAAGTATAAAGAAAAATACCCTTTATGCTGCAAAACGATGGGCTAGTGGGTGGCAGTATGTTCTACTCCCTCTTCACTGGAAATGCTACTGATAGGGACGAGGGGAGCAAAGAAACTAGTTCCCTAGCAGCCACTGTCCCCTAACCCAAAACGTGCTAACTCGTTCCAGGCAAGAAGCAATGAGAACAATTTTAATACTTAGTTCCAAAGATACTTTGTAATCATTACTGAGTAAATACTGACAAACCGAGAAGAGAAAAACTCGGCAAATTTTCCTTTTCAAGCAGTCTAGTTCCCAAGACAGATGGATTTTTGAACATCATCTTGTAAAACAACAGTCCTCCCAAGGTGAGTCTGACAGCTTGGTTACCTGCCCGTGCCTGGCATAGCACACGGAGTTAGACTGAGTATACTTGACAGCAATGGTGGCCACAGTGAGGTCTCTGAGCGCAGATTCCGGCAACTAAAAAAACACAGAATGGTAAATGGGGCTTTTTTTAAACCTTCATTTAACTTTTAGCATCTTATGTGTCCCTTATAACAGACCTATAATATAGTTCTATCCGTCAAATGAGGGAGTGAAATTAACTGTTCATAGGAGACACTATCATGTTTTACTGAAAGAATCATATTTAACATATTTGTCATGGAACTCTGTGCGACGCCTAATGCGTCACAAACTCAAATTGATGCCATTTGCAACAAACTTTGGCTTAAGCCTCTTTATGTATCACACTAGATATGAAATACCATAACCACTCCAAAACTGACAAACAGTATTTTCTCTATCACAGTAGCACCGAATAACTGGAGATGTGATGAAATTTATGTTCAAAAAAAAACACTGAGGGGCTTCCCTGGTGGCGCAGTGGTTGAGAGTCCACCTGCCGATGCAGGGGACACAGGTTTGTGCCCTGGTCCGGGAAGATCCCACATGCCACGGAGCGGCTGGGCCCATGAGCCATGGCCACTGAGCCTGCGCGTCCGGAGCCTGTGCTCCGCAACGGGAGAGGCCACAATGGTGAGAGGCCCATGTACCGCAAAAAACAAAAACAAAACAAAATAAAAAATGAGAGTAATTTTCACAGACACTACAAATAACTGTGATGCACATACAGCCAAGACTGCTCAGGAAAAACCAAATTAGGATCATTTTTTGGTTTGCCTAGAATATTCTACGTAGAAAGTATTCAAAAATGTATTATGTACTACCAGTTCAAACAGAATGAAACAACTACTATAACTAAAAATGTCACTATCTTTAATATAAAGAGCAAATACAAATTGAAAAGAAGAATAATGATCTATGTTGGTATGCTAAGCAGACAAAAGATATAAGCACAGCTAATTGATAAATTATCTAACTGAAAAACTGTTAAGTCAGACTTCATCAAAACTAAAGCTTCTGCTCTTAGAAAAGATCCTGTATTAAGAGGATAAAAAGACAAGTTACAGACCATGAGAAAATATTTTGCAAACCACATATCCAACAAAGAACTAGTATTCCCAATATATAAAGACTCTCAAAATTCAGCTACAAGAATAAAAATATAATTAGAAACTGGGCAAAAGACATGAGGAGACATTTCAAGAAAAAGGATATAGAGATGGCAAATAAACACATGAAAAAATGTCCATCACTAGGCATTAGGGAAGGCAAATTAAAATTATGAGGTATTGCTACACACCTATCTAATAAGAAAGCGACAACACCGAAACCCGGTAAGGATGCAGAGAAACTGGGATCATGAATATGTTGCTGGTGTAAGATAGAAAATGATACAGCCTCTTTGGAAAACAGTTTTGCAGTTTCTTAAACTAAATATGTAACTATGAGGCCAGCCAGCAAATACACTCCTGGGCCTTTAGAACAGAGAAATGAAAACTATGTTCATACAAAAACCTGTTCATGAATGTACAATGAATGAAAGTTACAGGAAGGGGAGCAGATTAGTAGTTGCCCGAGGTTACAGAGGAGGCAGAGGCAGGAGAGAAGTGAGTGTGGCTATAAAAGGCAACAGAAGCCTCCTTGTAGTGAGGGGCATGTTCTGTGTCTTGACCGCATCAATGTCAATTATCAAGGATGTGATGCTGTATTAACAGTTTTGCAAGACACTGTCCATTAGGGGAAATGGAGTAAAAGATACATGGGAACTCTTAAAACTGCATGTATATCTATAATTTTTACTTTTTAAACTCAAAATTAAAACCTTAAAAACCACTGTTAGAATTTTTTAAGAATATATTATACTAAGGTACTACTGATGTATTGATAGTATATCCTTTTCTATCTGTATTTGCTCTTTGCCAACTATACATTTTATTCCTTTGGTTCTAAGAAAGATTATTGACAAAAGCCAGCCTTCCTAGCTGCCTACCTTCAAATATAACCCTAGTATCCCGAGTTAGGATCAAGGACTATGAGACGTGTCAAGGGGTGGGAGTGAGAGAATCCAGTGTAATAAACATGGCACATATAGTTAAAACAAATTGAAGCATTATTCAAGAAAAATGGGAGAAGAGAGAAAAATTCAAGTATGTTCGTTAATACTTAACATACACTCATTATACTTCTCCGGCTTTCTCAGGACTGAAACCATTCTAGACCTAATAGTATAATCTGATGATTTTGAGGCTGGAATATTAATAAAAACCTGTTTTAAAAGAAGCAAGGGGAATATAAAGGAGGAAAATACCATCATTCTCATCCTTAGTTAGGTTTCCAAATTTCCATTAAAAATACATACGAACAAGTACAAAAGAATGTAGATAAAAGACTAAAATCAAACCCTTGTAAAAATATCCAAGCTAGCACAGCCAGAGGCACAAAACCTATCAAGTGCTACTAAATTAATCAGTCCAATACCTATAAAACTACAAGGAAAACTTACAAAAGTAAGAGTCTCAATAGGTAGACACAGTTGTCAGCATGGGTACCATGGAATCTAGCTCAATACCCTTTTGGTATTTTAAAAAATACATTAACCAGCCAGATTAATAAAGTCAAAAAAAAAAAAAAGAGCCTCAATTTACTGTGAGCTGCTTAAAAACATTGCTACCCCAATACCTCAGGGCCTTGACCAAAGGAGTAGATTCCAGAGGACTGAAAGATCTTTCTATATATGATTCCTACATGTTCCTTCACTTCAGGGCACCATTAAGTTTGAAAGATAAAAATGAAAGAGTAACCAGTAAACCAACAAAGATCATGTCTTAATCACTATATGTTTATTAACAGAACTATCCTGACAAAGATTTTAAAGCCTATTTTCAGCATTCTACTTAAAGTCTCAGGATTCAGACTGTGAAACAATAGCCAACTCGTCCACTTGTTACAAAATGACTTCTTAAGAGACTAATCCTTTTCTAAGAACAAATAGAAAAACTGAATACAGAGCTCATAAAATATCAAGTACTGAGGCAAGAGGCAAAGACCCCAGAGATAAAGGAAGCAGGAAGAAATGAATGTGACTATGCTTTTCCCCTCAAGGCATTTTCCAAGTTCCAAGGCAGTAACTAAGAGGTAAATGAGCTAAGCCCCGCATAAGTCAACTCTATGAAGGGAAAAACACACCATCCAGACCCTCAAAATATCTATATGGTTGGTTCTTTCATATTGCGGACCAAAAAACTGATCAAACAGTCAACCTACAAAAGATATGGAAAATTTTATTTGAGACAACCTGAGGAACCCAGGAGACAGTATCTCAGAGAGCTCTGAGAACTGCTCCAAATAGGTAAGGGGGGAGGCCAGTATATACGTGCTTTCCATGAAGGGGCACGTGCAATCAAGCACACTTCTCGGCAGAAGGTTACTGCTATTCTCGAGGAACAGACATCTTAGTTAATGGTTTTAAGTGCTTTTCTAAGTATGGGAAGATACAAGAAACTGGGTTCACAGAATCTCCTGAAAATATATAACTATCTGAGGGCCGCTTTTGTCAGTTTTCCCAGAGCACAGAGTACCTCATCCTGAATTCCTTTCAGTGACTGCCGTGGCGAAAGACTTGATTCTTGCAAAACTGGATGGTGGGCGACATTCTTTATTTTACGATCCCCTCCCTTTTGGTCTTAATTTCAACCAAAGTTTGGGAGGCATTTTGTGACTAATTTTTCCCATGGTGCTAGGAATGCTCATTCAGTGCAGGCAAGGATTTCGTTGATAAGCCACTCGATGTGCTATTGCTGGACTAGGCCCTCTTGGCAGTAACCAAAAGCCTCTGGACCACCTGACTTACTAGTCTATTATGGTCCAGGAAATGGTTCCCTATTGTTGCTTCTCCCCATATCTATAGTTACACTATTATAATCACTGATCTTATAGAAAGATGTATTTGGCCTATCATTTCAACTCCCCTAGTCATCATTATTTTTATCAAAGCTCAGTCACATATTTGGAAGAAACAATAATCTTGTAAAATAGGCAGAATAGAAATAAAATAGCTAGTAATATTAATAAGGTCATAAGTAAGTATTTAAGCTAAGAACTTCCACTAGGTGCAGCCCAGAATCTCCCCACGTTGTCTGAGCAGTCTGCTCTGTACCAATCACTATCTTTAAGGGAAGTGATATATTGGCATTGTACATAAAGTTCACCAAAGATGTCTGCATGCACAAGGCTGAGTGGTGGGTCATCGTGACCCCTCACAGGATTGAGAAAGGAATGTTATCTTCTAAGGAGTTACGTGGCTGGCACCAGAAGAAGAAAAATTGAGCTTTATGGTTGAGCAGGTTTTTCTGCCACTGGGGAAGCCTGGTTAACACATAATGCAGATGCACAATGCACGCTAGAGGGGAAGGAGGAGGCCAAAGGGCAGAGAAAAAGTTTCATGTTTAAATTTTTCTTGCCTTGCCTTAAAATGTGAATTTTTATTTCATCAATATCCAATGCCCAGCATGCAATAAAAAACACCAGGCATACCAGCAGATAAGACCAGAAAACAATGAAGTCAGTTACACATCTGAAGTACTGAAAAGAAAGTACAGCCAACATTAGACACAGCAAAAATATCCTTTAAAACTGAAGGCCTAATTAAGGGATTTCAGAAAAACAAGTACTACTAGCTCATCCATTTCCTTATAGTATAACCTTGGGCAAATGTCTTAACTGTCCTCTCTGTCACAACTTTGTGATCTTTACAATAGAGCTGACAGTAGTCACACCCTGCCCAGAGGGAGCTGTGCATATTAATTGATATAATACATGTAAATACAAAAAGAAAACCATTTTTATCCTAGGAATATGTCCTAAAAGATGACAACAGGACGAGAACAAAATCATGACTATGTGAAAACATCAATCACAGCACTGAAAATGGAAACAACTTAAATATCCATCATAGCACATGGATTGCCACATGGCCTTTCAGATGAAGATATGGATCTATGTTTCTTGATATAGAAACACATCTGTAGCTCAGTGCATAGAAAAAAAGGCAAGTTACAGGACAGATTTATAAAAGACACGATCCCATATATATAGAATTGAAGGTAAATAACTACATATATACATATGCACAGAAGTTTCTAATATGGTCTTCTGTTCATTTTTTAAGTTCTCAAACTTACTTGACAACTCAGAGATGAGCTAGCTCTTTGCATATCGACCAGTTTTAAATATGGGCCTTAATAAATGCATAAGCATATAAATATTAAAAACAGATCTACTGAATTACTAGTATTCAGTTCAGATATTTTCAGACTTACATCTTTATTCTTGGTAACAATGTTGCTAAATAATGACCTGTTGACGACACTATTATTTCTCTTTTGGCTTAAACGAAGACCAAAGAGAGTTCGAACTTCGTTTTCATCTGGACTGTAAGACTGGTCCATCTAAATAAAACACAAATTTAAAGAGTTAAAAGAGTAAAAAATATGTCTACATCCCTCAAAATTTTTCACTTAATTTATGTTCAAGATATTTCATTATAAGCAAGGCTATATGCATTTTTTCTAACTTAAGCAGGTACAAGATCATTCCAGGATGGGTGTAATAGAATGGCCAGGCACCAATATTTTGCTCCAAAATTTTTTATAGGTTTTATAATCTTATAGGGTTTTGTAACTTATACCAAACATTAGAACCAATGATTCCAACAGAGCATTTCTGGTTTCAGTAACTGAAAGCACTGTACATATGGGTTTAAAAAAAAAAAAAAAAAAAACTAAAACAGATATGCTAACAAACAGGCAGTGGCACAAAAACTAACCTCTAATTTTTTTCTAAAAATCTATTACAAATACTTAATTAAGACTTAGATTAAAAAGTTAAAAGAGTGGGCTTCCCTGGTGGCACAGTGGTTAAGAATCCACCTGCCAATGCAGGGGACAAGGGTTCAAGCCCTGGTCCGGGAAGTTCCCACATGCCACGGAGCAACAAAGCCCGTGCGCCACAACTACTGAGCCTGCGCTCTAGAGCCCGCACACCACAACTATGGAAGCCCGCGTGCCTAGAGCCCACGCTCCGCAACGAGAAAAGCCAACTCAATGAGAAGCCCACGCACGGCAACAAGGAGTGGCCCCTGCTTGCCGCAACTAGAGAAAGCACGCATGCAGCAAGGAAGAGCCAATGCAGCCAAAACTAAAAAGTTAAAAGAGAACAGCATTTGTAGTCTGTGTCTTTGTTATTTGAAAAGGAATATGTCATTCATTGCTTTCTTCCTCTCCCAAATTTTTAACTGAAATGATAGTAAGACATGGGAATAATCTGCATAAGACCACTCTCTCCTTAGACATTTTTCCAAATTTGACAGTATTTCTTTATTTAACCTTTGGATGATCTTTGACTTAGAAAGCACTGATATCCGTAACTTATAAGCAAGCCCTCATATTAATTCTGCTTAATCTGCATTTTCCTGAATTCTAAAATGGTCCTTTTCCCTTTGTATTATAAAATTTCTAAAACTGAGATATGCCTGCTTTTAACTGATGTCATAAAAAAAACCTCTCAAATAAACAAAATATTGAGGAAGCCCTGGTGTTCTTTTGACACCCTGAAACATGATACTGTCTGGTGCTAAAGAGGTCATGATCAGGGTCAGGCTCAGGATTTGGAAAGCATTCTCCATGATGCTACAAGCAACTGCTAATAGCCAGAAGTACTTACTACTCTTAATGACAACAACAACAAAAAACAGTTAAAAGTGAAAATACAGTGGCAGCTAACTGAATGATCAAGTAGCTTTTAAAAAAGTATTACATTTAGGGCTTCCCTGGTGGCGCATTGGTTGAGAGTCCGCCTGCAGGTGCAGGGGACACGGGTTCATGCCCCGGTCCGGGAGGACCCCACATGCTGCGGAGCGGCTGGGCCAGTGAGCCATGGCCGCTGAGCCTGCGCATCCGGAGCCTGTGCTCCGCAACGGGAGAGGCCACAACAGTGAGAGGCCCGCGTACTGCAAAAAAAAAAAATTTAAAAAAAGAAAAAAAAAAGTATTACATTTAATGTGGTATTTTTGTTTTCTTTCCTTGAAAAGCTGACATGGAGTCTATGGTGAACCATGTAATTACTGGTTTCTTAAAATGAATAATAATAACTTTCAATATATGGAATTTGGATTCCACAAATTTTTTTTACATTAATACCTTCTGAAAAACAGTATTATGAATTTTAACTTTCAATTCAAATAACTTTTTGCTTTATCTATTTATGATCAGACTATGGGCTAATTTCCCTAATGTATAAGAGCTTGTAAAAATCAGTAAGGAAAAAACTCAACAATCTATTAGAAAGACAGGCAAAGAACATGGGCAGACAGTTCATAAAACGGAAGTAAAAACACTCTTAAATGTGAAAAGATGTTCACCCACACATAATCTGAAACTAAAACTGCAATGAGATGCCATTTTCATCCATCTAACTGCTAAGATAAAAATGTTTAAAAACTTGATGCTAGCAAAGGTGTTAGGAAATAGGCACCCTTACACATTCCCATTAAGACATAAAATTGGTTGTACAACCTTAAAATGAGCAGCATCTATCAAAGTCACCAATACAGATAGTCTGCAACCCAGCCCTAATTTTATTCTCAGGACTTTCCCTCTAGCTTATTCACTGCAGGGTGTGTGTAATAGCTAAAGACTGGTGACTGGCTAGATAAGATACACAGATACGGGACAAACTTCCAAGATGATGAAGCATTGTGCATTTGTGTCAGTGGGGAGAAAAAGAAGAAATGCAAATGCAAATATTTGCTGAATATGTATAGACTACATATTTCAGGAAATGTGAGCAAGAAATTGAGACTATTAATTTTAAAAAAGGTAACAGAGTGGCAGAGGGAAGGATGAGGAGACTTCATCAAATAACCTTCAATACCTTTTGAATAGGAAGCCACATTAAATATATATATATATATATATATATTTAAATTAATTAATTAATTTATTTATGGCTGTGTTGGGTCTTCATTTCTGTGCGAGGGCTTTCTCTAGTTGTGGCAAGCAGGGGTCACTCTTCATTGCGGTGCACGGGCCTCTCACTATTGCGGCCTCTCTTGTTGCGGAGCACAGGCTCCAGACGCGCAGGCTCAGTAGTTGTGGCTCATGGGCCCAGCTGCTCCGCAGCATGTGGGATCTTCCCAGACCAGGGCTCAAACCCGTGTCCCCTGCATTGGCAGGCAGATTCTCAACCACTGCACCACCAGGGATGCCCAATATATTATTTTTAAAGAAATGAAAAGTAAGGGTGAGAAAGCTACCTTGATCTTAAACCCAAAAAATTAATAGGAAGAAAAAATTTGCACGATAAAAAAACCATAGTAAAGAAGAATAAATTAGAAGGGTGCCAGTATAAAGGAAAGATTAAATATGGGGAAAAAGAGACAAAATATAAGAGCAAATTACTGTTTCAAACATGAATTGCACTAACCTGAAGAACACAGTAGTTCCCATTTTTCTTTTTAGAAAGTAATTTCAAAGCTTCATCTTCATATCCTGGGGCAATAATACCATCAGATACCTATATGTGTATTAAATATTAATTTCTATTTTAAAAAATTAGAGAACACCTCTTAAACGATCTAGAGATAATTATCTGTCGTAAATAATGCAGTAGCAGTTTCTGGTTTCTGCCTCCACCAGATAATACAAATACTACACTTGGAAAGGTAAGTCTATGCTAGAATACAACTTTCTCCAGCTGATCTTATCTCATTGGCTGTCCTTTTGGTTGTCTGTTTCAATTTTAACCAAGAATATATGAATGATTCGCTGTAATACATGTATCTTAGGAAGAAAAATGATTTTTTACTCTTCTGTTCACAGGGAGGTTTTGTACTAGAAAGAGCATGTTCTTCTAATTCTGGCTCTGCCAAAACCTAGCTAAATGACCCGAGGCAAGGCAGGCTCCTCAACAGCAAGAAAAGAAGTCAGAGGAAATCAGATTTAACACATTATAAAGATACAAAAGTCATAGCTCACACCCCAAAGCCTTGTGCTGTAACCTATAATGCAGCATGCCAGCTCCACGGCAGCTGGGGATGGTGGGGGTGATGGTAAGGATCCCTAAAGCAACTAAATATTGTCAAGTCACAGGCCCTGTTAGCCTTAACTGCTAACTGTTTGTTTCCCTCCGAGGCATCTGAGCTCCTTCATTCTTCTTCTCTATCTCCCCAGCCCCAACCCCACCTTTCCAGAATGCCTGTTTGGTACTCAATTGATGGGGGTTAGTTTTTTAGAGTAGTTTATAATTCCCCTCACTATACAGTCTCTTTCATTACAGACCTAATGAAAGTTTACAGCCAGGTTCATTATTATGTCACCATCCAAGATAGCATCCTCTATTCTTCAGAAACAGTAACTCTGGCATTAAGACAATGACTACTAGAAAATTTTAAAGAATTAAATATATAAAATTTGATCACAATAGCCAAATACAAATATTATAGGTTATGGTTTCAATAAACACTATGAACAAATTAAGCTCTACTTAGTTATGCATTGGACAAGATACAGAATGTCCACTCACCTCTCTAGAGATAATTTTGGCAGTAGGGACATCACAAATATCAGATAATGCAACAAAATCACCAAAGGAGGACATCCTATCAGCCCCTGTAAATAAAAATTAAAATGTAGTATTTATCACAGATTATCCATCCTTATATAGAAAAAGGTAATGTTCAACACACCCCAACGTGATGATATAAAATCTAACTTGACTAAGATTTAAACAATAGATTAATAAGTCATTTAACTGAAATAATCAATAAGAAATATTCTTTCATTTTACCTCCTAGGGCAACATTCAGCAAACTTTTTCTGTAAAGGGCCTGATAGTAAATATTTTTTAAGCTTTGCGGCCATGTGATCCCTGTTCCACCTGCAAGACTGTGGTTAGCAATCAGCCACCGACAATACTATGTGGCCATATTCCAACCAGACTGCATTTACAAAGCTAGGTGGTGGGCTGGATTTAGTCAATGAGCCACACTTTGCTAACCCCTGTTGTAAAGTAAACCATAAGAAAGTGTCTCAATAATCTCCCATTAATTTTACAATAATATTCACAGGTTATTAAGCTCATGCATTAGATACTTGCGAATTATATATAACTTTAACCAAATTCAGTGTACTTAAATAACCATACAACTTAAATTTAACAATACAAATACATTCAATAGCCTAATCTGAAACTTCACGCACCAAATTCTAATTGTGCTTCCCTTTATTACATTAAATACTAAAACTAACACACACTTTTATAAACAAATTTATTCCAAGGCTCTCATATAATCATTCTGAAGTATTAATGAAAAATAGATTAAGGTAATTTGAAATCCTATAATGAAACAAAGGATATTACTACTTTAAGATAAAATATTGCTTTTCCTCTCAAAAAAAAAAAAAAAGAGCAGAGAAAGCGTTATTATTCTTCTGACCTCTTGCTCTTGCATATGCAGTGGATATGGGTGTGAGGGTTTTGTACATATCATAGACCATGCAGACTTTGGCTTCATCTTCACTGAGTGGAATTCCAACAGCAGCGCCTGGTATATAAAACCATAAATAAACCAAAAATCTCAAGTTACTACTTATTAATTCCTAAATCAGGACATTTTTCTAAACATCTAGTCCAAAACACCTAGTCTATATAGCATAATTTCTAGTGCTTGGGCCAAATTAAACAGAAACCTGTTTGGCCAGATAATTAAATGCCAAAAATATAACTGCAGGGGAGGGTGAGGCGGGGGGAATCTCTTCTCCAGCCTCTGAAAACAGAGCCACTGTCTTGAGTCTGCCAACACTAGGCGTGTGTATGAAGCTACTTTAATTCATTACTGACTCTCTGTCCTGCTTGATATCACACACCGTTTATTTCTCTGCCACTCCTATTGTCTTCATATCCAAAAACTATCTGAGAACTAATTATGTGTTGAATTGTCAGTAGGTGATACAAATAACTAAGCTGCAAAGCTGACATAAACATAGAAGAAAAAAGGTCTCTCATACAATGGCCATAAAAAGTTAAAGTGCCGTAAGAACAACTTCTCTATGTCTACTCAGTTAAATTTTCAACCATGTGGAAAAATGTTTAGTTAGTCATACTGCATTAAGCAACATCACTTTTATTTTCTACAACATGTTTCCATTACAAATAAAACTATTATCTGACCTTCCTATCTCATAAGTGTTACATATTATATATATTTAAAAGACATGTGCGCATGGTATTGTTATCAGATTTTATCCAGTTACTACATTGATATTATTATTAACAAAAGTGGTTTCGGACTTCACAGAATGTCTATATTCACTTTTGAGTCTTGTCAAACTTCCAAAAAATTTTTTAAAGTGTATTTTGAACAGTTCCAGAGAATCCCAGAGTGCAGTGCTTTACCTGCCGGGCTGACATGTTTGAAAGAGGCGGCGGCTGGAATGTCTAAAGCTTCTTTGAGTTCCTTCACCAGCTGCCAGGCATTCAAAGCATCACACAAGTTTATAAATCCAGGGGCTCCATTCAGAACTACATATAAAAATATAAATACACATTAACAAGCCAGGTCAATAAGATCAGATATGTGTACATTTCCTAGAAAAATTTTAAAAATACATATATAAAGATTGCACAAATATGTTTCAAATAAAGTATAACGAAGAGGCAAACAGATATACACGAACATACAAGAACTTGCCGAGACTGAATAAAGCACCCGAGTCTAAGCCCATCTTAACAAACACACACACACCACAGAGGTGCATGAACACACATGTGTGCACACACCACTGGTGGACCAAAGCCAGCCAATCCATAAATAAATCAACAAAGAATTCAGGAACAGGAAAAAAGTATGACTAGACTAGTGATCATCAGGGATCCACTTTAGTACAGAAATAAGATCAAACAACTGTGGCAACTTTAGGGTACAATTTATAGTATGAAATTTAAATTGTAAGTCCTGTCAGTTTAAGAAATAATGTTACAAACTAAAGCAAGAGTTTAGTGGGTGGGAGAGATGGAGGGAAAAAAGTGTGTTGGGTTTCTCTTCTTTTATACCAGACTCGGCAGACTCAGTCTAAAGTTGAAATGCAGTTAAAAAGGAGACTACAACTTTTTCACTGCCTATTTTCTTAACAGTGGCAGGATTTTTAAAAGTCAAAATCTTGTGAATATACATTTATAAGAAGCTCAGCGCACACACAGAACTAGTGGGCCACTAATTAAAAACAACTTTATAATTTCATTTCCTTTGTGTTATTTTAGAGAGCAGATACTTTTAAAAGCAAAACCTTGCCAAACATCTACTGAGTGCCTACTACAATGTTAAGCACTGTTCTAGGAACTTGGGATATTATCAGTGAATGAAAGAGTCCCTCCCAAATTACTGTCATCGACAACCCTCTAAGATAGCCTCATCCAAGAGGGCAGACAGCAGAAGGAAGAAGAACTACACTTCTGCAGCCGGTGGAACGAAAACCACATTCACAGAAAGACAGACAAAATGAAAACGGACAAAGGATTAATCTCCGAAATATATATGCAGCTCAATAATAAAGAAACAAACAACCCAATCCAAAAATGGGCAGAAGACCTAAATAGACATTTCTCCAAAGAAGACGTACAGATGGTCAAGAAGCACATGAAAAGCTGCTCAACATCACTAATTATTAGAGAAATGCAAATCAAAACTACAGTGAGGTATCACCTCACTCCAGTTAGAATGGGCATCATCAGAAAATCTACGAACAACAAATGCTGGAGAGGGTGTGGCGAAAAGGGAACCCTCCTACACTGTTGGTGGAAATGTAAACTGATACAGGCACTATGGAGGACAGTACGGAGGTTCCTTAAAAAACTGAAAATAGAATTATCATATGACCCAGTAATCCTACTACTGGGCATATACCTAAAGAAAACCATAATTCAAAAAGACACATGCACCCCAATGTTCATTGCAGCACTATTTATAATAGTCAGGTCATGGAAGCAACCTAAATGCCCATAGACAGATGAATGGATAAAGAAGATGTGGTACATTTATACAATGGAATATTACTCAGCCATAAAAAGGAATGAAATTGGGTCATCTGTAGAGACGTGGATGGATCTAGAGACTGTCATACGGAGTGAAGTAAGTCAGAAAGAGAAAAAGAAATATCGTATATTAACGCATGTATGTGGAACCTAGAAAAATGGTACAGATGAACCAGTTTTCAGGACAGAAATAGAGACACAGATGTAGAGAGCAAACGTATGGACACCGAGAGGGAAAAGCAAGCTGCGGGGGATGAATTGGGAGACTGGGATTGACATATATACACTAATATGTATAAAATGGATAACTAATAAGAACCTGCTGTGTAAAAAAATAAATAAAATTAAAAAAAAATTCAAACATTATTCTGTTTCTCTATACTTCTTCCAAACAATAAAATGCTCTTTGAATTAAAAAACAAAAAACAAAAAAAACCAAATTACTGACATCATGGAGCTTACGGGTGGAGTTAGAAAGGAAACAAAATGCGCAACAGAATTATACAATAGAAAATATTAGGTATTTACCCAAATGAGTTGAAAACTTGTCTACACAAAAACATGTACACAAGTGTTTATAACAGCTTTATTCATAAACTGCCAAACAGCATCCTTACATTCTTGATGTCTTCAAAAGGTGAATGGATAAACTGTGGTACAGCCACACACAAGGAAACGTTATTCAGCAATAAGAGGTAATAAGCTACCAAAAGACACAGGAGGAAACCTAAATGCATATTGCTAAGTTAAAGAATCAGTCCGAAAAGGCTATATTACTGTATGTTTCCAACTATGTGATACTGAAACACAGCAAAAGTATAGAGACAGTGAAAAGATCAGTGGTTGCTAGGGGTTAGGGGGCGGAAGGGGAGGAATTTTTAGAGTGGTAAAACTATTATGTAGGAAAATATCACGGTGAATACATTATACATTTGCCCAAACCCGTAGAATGTACAACATATTCTGAATCTAAACTATGGATCTTAGTTAATAATAATGAACCAATATTGATTCATTAATTGTAACAAATGTACCACACTAATGCAAAGTTGTTAACAGGGGAAACTGGGGGAAGGGGGACATATGAGAATTCTTTGTACTTCTGGGGAATTTTTCTGTAAATCTAAAATTGCTTTTTAGGGGACTTCCCTGATGGTCCAGTGGTTAAGCCTCTGCACTTCCACTGCAGGGGCATGGGTTCGATCCCTGGTTGGAGAACCAAGATCCCACATGCCATGCGGTGTGGCAAAAAAAAAAATCATAATAATTAATTAAAAACAAACCTGTTCTTTTTAATAAAACTACTTGGAAATAAAGTTCTCTAGAGTAAAAAAAAAAAAAAATTACTGTTCTCATGGAGCTTATGCGAGGCATAGAAGAAACAAAATAGGCAATAAACAGTAGACAACAAAAGTAAAATATCCTATAAGACATACAACATGCAAAAATTAAATGACACATCTTTTATAAAACTCCCCCATCTCCCTTTTTTTATAGTTTAGACTAATTGTGGTAAGTGGGAGAAAACTTGGCTTCTGAAACATTTCAGTTAGTTAGAATAACCCCTTCAAATTATCAAATTTCCAAAGACACTAACAACTCTTCAGACACAAGAGAAAGTGCTATAGAGAAATGTTTAAAGTTGTTTAATCTATTAAACAGTTGAAACAAAACAGAACTCTTCTGGTTTCCAATCACAAGAAAACCGGTCATTAACATCACACACACACTCTCACACACACACACACACACACACACAACTCTAGGGCTGAGTATACGGGCTCGGGCAACATTAGAAAAGATTCCAAATATATCTGAGGCAAAGTAGTAACAGAATTTACCGACTGTCAAGAGCAAAGAAAAGAGTATTTTAAATGCTCCTTAAACTTCCTGCACTGCTTCTCTCTCCTCCGCTCTCTCCGCTGGTAACAGGGAGTGAACAGCACCAATCTACCAATGTGCGCTCTGAGCTTGCCTTCTCAGTGCCTGAAGGAAGCTGTCCGCGCTCTCACCCAGGGCAGCCCCCCACCAACTTCAACCCTCCGAAGCCTTCACACGTACAAGTCTCTCCTCTGCCCGCTGGACCCACTCTTCCCTTCTACCAGGGAGTAGGACGTGCTTGCTCATTAAATAGTCCACTTTAACAACAAAATAGAACCCAAAACCGTAAAACCCCTCATAACTCTACAAATCCTTAAGCCCTGACTAATTTCGCTGTTCAAAGAATTATCTTTATCATTCTTCTTTCCTAACCTCACATTCCTATTTTGGCCCATTTTAACTGGGCTTCCAGATCCATCATTCCAAGGAAACTGTGTGTTTGTAACATTCCCAAATCAAATAGCCACTGCTCTCAGCAGCATTCCGACTGGTTGAAACTCTACAGGTTCTTCTCTGATGGTTCTCCACTGCCACGTCAAGGTTTGGTCTTGACCGTCTTCTCCAAAGTTCAGCCATCCCATCCTGTCCTACATCTTCAAAACCATCTACACACCAGACATTCGAATCTGTATCTTCAACCTGACTTCTCTCCAGAACCCTGGATTATCTCAATATTTTTTGTTCACAAGTCCCACTGACAGCTCAAACTTCAGGCAACTATAAGAGGTACTATGTAATTTACTTTATCTTCTAAAAAGTGAATCACATCTGATACAATAGAGAGAAAGACACACACATCCAGACACGGCAAACTGTGCACGTAACGCTCAGCTTTTACCTGTGATTGGGAGCTTGGGCTTCAGGGTATATAACTGGGCAGGAGTTTGATGAGGGTTCATTCCATACCTCAAGGGCATCTGAGATATTCCTTTACTATATTCTTTCCTGAAGTAATCTGAAATTGCTTCATCATATTGTGCCGTGTGAGTGAAAGCCTAGAATAAGAGTTAAGATTTGTGAAAATACCCACAGTATTTCTGAAAATGAGGTAAAAATGGTTATAAGTAGTATATATCAAACTACAACCCACAGCCCGCACACATGCCTGTGCAGGAAAGACACCAAATAATAATAAATAGCACAAAGAATTATTCCCTTTCCATTTCTCTTTCAATCTTTTGACAGACTACCTCTCTGATAGTTGGTCTCTGCACTTATAACAAAAGGATAGCAGCTCCAAGCAGAACCCTGGAGGGTGAGGTAATCTGGTGAGAACTTAGTACTGTTGGTTTTGCAAACACTGCACTAGATAAAAGCGTGTCCACACCTTCAAGGCTAACTGGCGTCTTGTCTCCAAAGATGTGTCTTTGCTGTCGGAGCCCTGCATCTCTGAGGACACAGCCGCATAGTCCTCTGGTTCACACACTACTGTCACTCGAGTGTGGTTTTTGGCTGCCGCTCTCAGCAGGGTTACTCCCCCTTTGAAGAACAAAAGATGATTTGCATTTTCGTATCAGTTTCACCTCTTTCAAATCAAGTCACAGTACGCATACTTACTTCTACTATAATTCTTGCCTTAAAAATAAGAGAAAAATAAGCCACATGAATCTCTAAACAGAGAAAGAGCTCAGAAAATATCGATGAATTGGTCATCCCAGAACACAATCTGGGGGCAGCGACTATTTGCTAGGCCCTCAATAGGGAACATCCAAGAGTCATCTTGTTTACAGTGTAAAGAAGTGTCTCCTCCAGCAGTCTTCAAATATGGTTTTTCTGACTTACCAATATCAATTTGCTCAACAGCCATTTCAACAGTTACAGCCGGAGAAGCCACCGTCTTTGCAAAGGGATACAGATTACAAACGACAACTCTAAAAACAAAGAGGAATTCAGCTGTCACTAAAAACTCAAACTTCCATGGTTTACACACCTCAGTCAGTAGCTGTTAACATGACCAAACCCCTTAAGACCTAAAATATCAACTGTGAGCCTGACATTTTAAAGTTCTAAAGTTACTTTGAAACGTCAGGACCTCCCACATTTGCAAGAGCATAGGTATACAGAAGGGGCTGTAGTCAGCAAATGCTCTCAATACACATTATTGCCTCCAAATCATATTGCAATGTTGCTGCTTGGGTAACCTTAGCTACCCACTGTCCTATCAAGCCATCAAAATTTAAGAACAAAATTTTAACTGAAATAAAATACAAGGCTACCGATAATATCCTCAATTTGGAATGTGCTCACCATTATCTACGACATTGGATTTTACACTCTATTTCCAGTGGATTGTGTAAAATGATGAAAAATGATAGGTCGTTCTAAAGGGGAAATATTTGTTTTGTCTTCAGAAAGGTCATACACAATAATGGTAAAAGGACAAAAGAGTAATTTAAAGGACAGACCTGATCTAAAATTCACCACCAGTGAAACAGAGATCCACCCCTACGGCTGCAATGTGAGGAGATATGTGGGCAGGTCCCCCAGTGAAATAAGCACAACTGGTAAAAACTAACAAAAAAAGAAAAACAGAAGGGGGGGGGGGTGGTGGGCAACACTTCCCAATGCCTGATACTAAAACCAGACAAAATGTCGCAAAAAAAACCCCAGAACAGTACCTTATGAATACGGACCAAAAAATCCTTAACATACTACCAAATTGAATCCAGTAAAATATAAAAAGAAGTACACACCACAGCAAAGTATGGTTTATCCCATGATTGTAAGGTTGGTTTAATATCTAAAAGTCAATTATTGTAATAGCTATGTCAATAAAATAAAGGACAAAAAACACCTGATTATCTCAATAAATGCACGGAAAGCATCTGATAAAACTAAACTCATTCATGATGAAAACACTCAAAAATTAAGAATAGAACTTGCTCAACACAATAAAGGATATTTAAAAAAAAAACCCACAGCTTACATCGTACTTCAAGGTGAAAGACTGAAAGCTCTCCCCTAAGATCAGGAACAAGACAAGGATGTCCACTCTCACCACTTCTACTCAACCCTGTACTGGAGGTTCTAGCCTGGTCAATTAGCAAAGAAAATGAAATAAAAGGCACCAAGATTGGAAAAATGTGATGCTATCTCTATTAGCAGGTGACATGATCTTGTATATAGAAAATCCTAAGGAATTCACACAGAAAAATCATTAACACTAATCAGTAAATGAATTCAGCAGGGTTGTAGGATATAATCAATTGAACTTATACACACTAGCGAGAACAATCCAGAAGTAAAATTAAGAAAACAGTTCTATGTACAATAGCATCAAAAACAAAAACAAACAAATTTAAGAAAAAATTTAACAAAAGAATATGACTTGTATCTTAAAAAGTACAAAA
The DNA here is from genome assembly GCF_949752795.1 of Hyperoodon ampullatus. Taxonomy (NCBI): domain Eukaryota; kingdom Metazoa; phylum Chordata; class Mammalia; order Artiodactyla; family Ziphiidae; genus Hyperoodon; species Hyperoodon ampullatus. Next base: position 22,859,493 of record NC_136921.1, read on the forward strand.
CAATGTTGAAAGAAATTTTAAAAAATCTTTAGAAAGAGATCCCATGTTTATGGACTGGAAGACTTAATATTGTTAGGATGGCAATATTCCCCAAATTGATCTACAGATTCAAGATAATCCTTACAAAAATTCCAACGCCCCTTTTTGCAGAAATGGGCAAGCTGACCCTAAAATTCATATGGAAATGCAAGGGACCCTGAACACCCAAAACAATCTTGAAAAAGAAGAACAAAGCTGAAAGACTCACACTTATCACTTTCACAATATACTGCAAAGATAATGGCGTGGTGCTGGCATAAAGGAGGTATAGATCAAGTGTACCAAGATCATTCAATGGGGAAGGAATAGTCTCTCTGACAAATGATGCTGAGACAACTGGATAGCCACATACTAAATAAAGCTGGACCGCTACCTCACACCCACATATAAAAAACGTAGCTTAAAAGGAATCAAAGACCTAAGCATAAAAGCTAAAACTAAAAAAACTCTTAAAAGAAAACATAGGCATAAATCTTCATTATTTTAAACTATGAAATGGTTTCTTAGAAATAACACCAAAGGCACAGGCAACAAAAGAAAAAATATAAGTAAGTTGGATATTACCAAAATTTAAAACTTTTATGATGGTCAAAGGATACCATTAAGAAAGTGAAAACAATCCACAGAATGGGATAAAATGAATTCTTACAACTCAATAATAAAAAATAAGTAACTCAATGAAAATGGGCATCTGAACAGACATTTCTCCAAAGGTATACAAATGGCTTATGCTCATGAAAAGATGCTCAACCTCATTAGGAAATGCAAATCATAATCACAGTGAGATACCACATCATAGGATGGTTAGAATAAAAAAAAATCAACAACAAATGTTGCTGAGTATGTAGAAGTGAGAACTTTTGTACACTGCCGGTGGGAATGTAAACTGATGAAACCCTTTGGAAAACAGTCTGGCAGCTCCTCAAAAGTTTAAACAGTTACCAGATGACCAAGAAATTCCATTCCCAGGTATATACCCAAGAGAAATGAAAATATATGTGCACACAAAAATTTGTACATGAATGTCCATAGCTGCATTATTCATAACATCCAAAAGTGCAAACGATCCAAATATCCATCAACTGATGAACTGATAAATGGGAGTATATCCATACAATAAATTACTTTTCAGCAATAAAAAAGTGAATTGATATATGCTGTAACATGGATGAACCTCAAAAACATGCTAAGAAGCTAGTCACAGGACCATATATTATACAATTACACTGATATGCAATGTTCGTGTAAATCCATAGAGACAGAAAATAGACTGGTGGTTGCCTAGGCTGTTGGAGGAAATGAAGAATGAAAGTTAATGCGTAGAGGTTTTTGTGGGGGAGGGTCAGGGTGGGAGGTGGGGTGATGAATATATTCTAACATTAACTGTGGTAATAATTGTACAACTCTAAATATATTAAATTACTAAACTACTGAATTATCTACTTTAAACTGGGGAATTGTATGGTACATGAATCAAGCTGAATAAAGCTGTTATACATATGTATTAAAAAGAAACAGTGAATATCATTATGCAAATAACTAAGTTACTTATATGTACGACAATTTAGATCACAACTTCCTAAAAAAGCAAAGGTTGTTTAAGCATAATTACGTATTTTAGTAATATAAATTTGGCAAAATCAAAATGCTTACCCACATACAACGTCACAAAGGTCCTCAATAAATGTTTATAGTAAGTGATCAGGAAACTAAACCTAATGCTAACCTTAATCTTTAAAAAGAGACACCAGATTTGGCTTCTTTGTCTTTGATCCCTATGTATTAAAAGTTCAACTTTGAATTTTTACCTTATAAGACTGAAATCAAGTCTGGCCATGTCAGCACTATCTTCTGGGATATTACGAGCCAAGATGCCTAATTTAACAAAGTTAGAGTATTAGGTTCAAAACACAAGTCAGAATAAGGTACTTCTTTCCAACGTGATCCCACCAATCAAGTTAAACCCCTAGCATTGCCTAACTAAGAATACCAAACAGTACAAATCTCAGATTAGTGGGTATACTTAAAAATTGTTTGCATCAGTTCCTGATTCCCTTTTCTTGAGCAACAAAACATAAAAGGAATTTTCATATAACTGTTTTCAGTTCCATCACTCCATGTACTCCCATAAATAGTGAAGCATTTTGAAAGAACTCCTTTGAAAGTCAGTTATACTGTGATGCTTTATTCTAAGTTTGGAATCATCATAAAAGTTTTTTCACACTCTAAAATCTAAGTATTTTCATTAACTCCAGCAGGAAATATCACACTCTAACTTATTTATCAGGCCAGGACTAATAGCAAGCAGAGGAATCCATCAAGTAATAAAGCAAACCAGATTTTAAACAGGTTCTAATGTATTACGAACTTTAGCAGCACATGTGACAAAACCAGTATAACCTCACGGATAATTTTTTTTTGAGCTATGACCTGCCTTTTTCCTTATTCCTTTGTTTATTCTACAAAGTAACTGAAAACCACTGATTGTTTTAAACTGAAGGTATCAACCACTTACCAGCATGGACTGCAGGATGCAAGGTTTTCACACGCCCCCCTAACATTTCAGGAAATCCAGTTACCTCAGAGACATCTCTGAAAAACAGATAAACAGAATATTGCTAGTGCTTCTGCTGAGTTGTCATTTTATACTTTACACCATTCCAAAGCATCTTCCAACATTTTTTCAGAGCCTGGATTTTCAGAATTCAGAAAATGAATCATAAGCCAAACTAATGAAATATTAAGAAATAAATCCAACTCAAGTAATTTGGCAATATACAACAAAGTATTAATATTCTTATCTCAGAAACAGACTAAAGAGAAAGCAAGGATTTATTGTTACGATTAAACAAGCATAAAGACAGCAAAGTAAATGAGTGGGGCAATAAAAGATTGTTTAGTAAAGTGGTGTTGGTATTAGAATAACTGGTTAACACTATGCAAATACAAATTCCAAATCAGAAGTTTGAGCACTTTAATAAAAGTACCAAAATTAAGTATGTGAGGAATGCTTTAAAAACAATGAACAAAGGACTGATTTATGTAAATTTAAAAACTTTTTACTCAATACATGAAAAGAAAAAGTAAGCTGGAAAAAGATAATCACAAAACATGACTAAGGGACACATAAAAGACAGCATTTAAATATCGATCCTTATCACCAAACTGACCTGAACCCTCTCTGCCAGAATTTACAAGCAAATTTTTAAAAACCCACAATATGTGAAAAAAGCAAGAAGCAAGACCATCTATCTTCTGTATGAGCTATGAAATAAAAAAATATGCTTATAAAAACACTGGAAGGAAACACATCAACACGTTGAACATGGTTACCAGAGATGCTAAGGGAAGAGAGACTGAATCTTCAGAGTTGAATTTTAATGATGTCAACAGTTTCACTAAAGTGCCAGTCAAAACAGATCATATGCATCCTGCAAATCGCAACTTCCTTCTTGCCCAACAGACAGTCCACCTAAATTAATCTGTTGTGGCTGAGGGCTCTGAAATGAGGACTCTGGGGGTCCCAACTCCTTACCCTGTAAATATGAACAGAAGTTACTAAATTTCTCTGGGCCTCATCTTCCTCTTCCACAAAGGTGGTTAAGTAGTTTACCAATCTCACAGCCTGGCTGGGAGGAGTAAATAACGTTATTTTACTCAGGGCTTGGAATACATTACTTTCTGGTCAACTTCATCACACTAGGTTCTGACTGGACTTAACTTAGAAAGCAAGTTGTGCCTTACCTGACTGCCAGACCAGCATCTCGGAGAGCTTTTGCAGTCCCTCCAGAAGCGATCAGATGCAAACCCACAGAAGCTAGGTTCCTGGCAAATTCCACAAGGCCGGTTTTGTCTGAGACACTAAATAAGGCTGAAACAGAAAACATTTCTCATCACTCGCTGTACACATTATATTCCTCAAGGCCGGGGACGGGGGGTGGGTGGGCAGTCAGGAATCTCAAGGCCCTCACTACCCAGACCTTGACCCGGGGCGGGGTCTGCCGCCTGCGAACCGCACTACCGCGGGCCGGGGCCTAGCCGACCGCAGCGCCGCCTCCCACCCTGCCGGGCCCCCGCAGCTCCCGTCCGGTCGCCGCCATTGCCGGGGTGAGGGTGCCGCGGGGCACGGATGCCGATGGCGCGGCACCTCCAGGGCGCCAAAGGGCTCACCGAGCTGGCCAGGTGCCATGGCTGCAGGCGGCGAGGCCCTGGGGAGCGCCGGGCACAAAAGCGGAGACGCCACGTGCGGAGGGAGGGGCGGTGCGGCCAGAAATTACGCCGGAAGGAAGCGGGGCGGACCCGGTGGGCACCTGATCCGTCACGTGACCCAACCCGCCCCCTTTCCATTTCAGACGCGAAATTGGAGCCTCAGGGTTGTAAGGGAATGCGGGCTGCGGTGCGGTGCAGCTGGCTTCCTAAATCCAGAACTGGAAGGGATCACCGCCCACAGTCTCACACTCCGAGAGTGATTTGTCCCTGCCCTCAAAATGTGGTCGCCCTAAGCCCCGGGAGCTAACTCCTGTTGCCCAGGGCAGCCTGTCCCGGAGGCTGATCAAAGTGTCAGAAGCCGTGACGGAGGAATCAAGAAAAACACAAGGAAAAGTTCTTAGAGCAGCAAAGCTAGAAAGCATCTTGGCAATCATCTGCCTTCCTCCCGTTTCAATATATTAAAAAAAAGTAAAACGAAGGCCTAAAGATTAAGTGACTCCACAGTTCCCAGAGGCAAAATGAAGTGAAATTGACATTCATTGGAGTTTTGGATTCCACCTATACAATAGCCTGAAATCTGCTTATGAAAGGTGGTGTCTTCTGGCAAATCGGTAAATATTTAACTCAAGCCTGGTTGAGAGGAATGATAATGGTTGGGGTGGGGACGAGGGGAATGCCATTTTTTATTTTGGTCGCGCCTTGAGGCTTGAGGGATCTTAGTTCCCCAACGGGGATTGAACTCGGCTTCCCGCAGTGAAAGCACCGAGTCCTAACCACTGGACCGCCAGGGAATTCCGGGGGATGCTTTTTTTAATCCATGAAAAATAGGGAAAGCAAAACTGAACACATTCATTTCTTTTTGAAAATAACATCTTTGCCACAAAATATACACATGTTGCTGTCTAAAGAAATCTTTAAAAAATGTTCTTTGTTAGAATTATATTACAAAATAATAGTGCTGCCTATCTTTTATACTATGTCTTGGGCTCACAGCTGCAGAAAAAAAAAAGTCTTCTCTTACCCACATGCTATTTATTTCTGTTTTTCCTCTTCCCCGATTCTTCCAGTCTCTTCTTTACTCCCCAAAGTGAATACCTATTGGCTAGAATCAAGGGCTGTATTTTATAACCTCTGAATATGTCAACACTTTGCTCTGAATATTTCTCACATTTCTAAGAGAAATATATTAAGATTATAATGGTGTCTTCAGAGTGTGTTTGCCAGCTTTGAATTTAAAAAGACAAAAAGTTCATAGCTCGTAATAAAGGAAATTTCCCTGGACAGTCACTGTAGGTTTTTATAGGATACAAAAAGCAGAAAATAATGCAGAGATTCAGTGATAAGAGGAAAATAAACAGCACTTAGGCACTGGGCATTTTTCCTGCATGTGAATTTCAAGTGTTTAATGTAATAAATATTTATTGAGCCCTGTCTGCCTGAATGGCAGAAATACAGTGTCAGAAAGACAAAGATGAATATCAACTAATCACTGTTCTCAAGGAGCTCATGATGGAATGTAAGTGTAGCAACATAGTTAGGTACAACTAGAAAATACTAATAGAAAGAGAAAACATGGGATTAAACTGATTTTTGTAGAGGTCCTTTGGAATGCTGCCATATATACTAAAAAAGAATGAACTGTGGGTTCCAGACCAACACACAACTCTCTTCATTTAATGATGTTTGTTAAGATTAGTTCTAACTAATCCTGCCATAGTATTAAAATTCAGACTTGATAACTATCTCATATGTTAATGGCAAGAGGAGTAAATGAATTTACTAGCTTTGTGATCCTGACCAAATCACTACATCTTTGAGGACCTTAGTTGCCTTGTGTGTAATAAGGGCATAATATTTGTTCTGTAAGCTTCAGATTGTAAGATGCAAATTGATTTATTGAAAGTACAAAGTGACTTTATAGAGAAACTATAAAGTGACTAATAAGGGTAACAAAGAAGCATATTTCCTTCTTGGTTCATTCCCTTGATACAGTTGACTAAGTGTGTATCTCTCTGGACTTCATAGTATGCCCTCCTTAAAAATGCTAGTCACAAGCAAGCTAGTGTGTCAGAAATGAAACGAGAGATATTTTCATAAAGATGTGGACTCACCTTCTAAGGGTCTATCAGTAGCATTCCTGTTCCAGACAGACAGAAAAGAACATGCGTGCACTATAATGATTATATTTTCATTTCTTCTCTTCTTACTTCACACCCCTCCCAAAGGAAGCTTAAAGAACATGAAATCATCATTATATATCTAAAAACATTTGATATGTTTATAAGTAATTTCAATTTCTCAAATGTGCTATTATCTGTTTTACTTCTATGTTGTTTATTCTTTGTGTAAACTTATCATTTCCTCCAAAAAGCCTCCATTCTACTCCCAAATCTGTGAACTCCTACTGGACTCTAAGGATTAGTAAGGCTGCTCATTTTGGGCCAACTTGCTCTAAGGGTTTACCACTCACATGGATATAGTCTGCCATATAAAGTGATTCCCAGGAGCTTGGATAATCGGATTAATGCATTAAGGATTATCAATAAAATTTCTCTCTAATCTAGAGGTTAAACTATCTTATGATATATTAATGAATTTGAACATTTTCCTTGAAGGTTCTAGTGAAACAGGAGGGAAAGGGGGCAGGGTACAACCTTTAAAAGAATGACATAGCTTGAGGACATGACATAAACTGATTAGAACCAAATAGATCCAAGATGGCTAGACCTTGAGCCTCAGTCTAGATGGCTAGAGCTTGAGCTCATTGTAACATATCAGCAAGCAAAATGACACACCCATAGGCGCCATGACAGTTCCAAGGCAGACCATAAAGGTCAAAAAGTGGGCGGTGGCCTAATTCCTAGAAATCCCCACTCCTTTCCCAAAATAGATGGAATACTCCTCCCACTCAGCCTGTGAAATTTACCCACCCCTATAAAAGCTGACAACCCCCATACCCTGGTGCCATCTCTCACCTTCTGAGATGGCCCACACTCTGTCTGTGGAGTGTGTTTCTCTCTAAATAAATCCACTTCTTACCTATCACTTTGTCTCTCACTGAATTCCTTCTGGGACAAGACATCAAGAACCTGAGCTTCATTAAGTCTTGAGACCAGGTGTGTAATCTCAGTTAAAAGACCATGGGCTTGGGGCTTCCCTGGTGGCGCGGTGGTTGGGGGTCCGCCCCCGGGGACGCGGGTTCGTGCCCCGGTCTGGGAGGATCCCGCATGCCACGGAGTGGCTGGGCCCATGAGCCATGGCCGCTGAGCCTGCACGTCCGGAGCCTGTGCTCCACAACGGGAGAGGCCACAACAGTGAGAGGCCCGCGTACTGCAAAAAAAAAAAAAAAAAAAAAAAAAAAAAAAAAGACCATGGGTTCAAGTCCCAATCTGAGTTGCACGGTTTCACTCGGGGTGTTCTGAAATGTAAAGTTGGCAAAAATACAAAGAATGAATTAGAAGAGCTGTAATCAGAAAAACCACTTAAGAAATCACACAAACCCTAATCAAAGACCTGAAAGCATGGAAAAGGAGAGATTTATTGGAGAGAAAATCAGGGGTAAAACCTACAGCACATGGAGATGAATTGCATAAGGGAAACATGAAGTGGAAAGAAATAAGGGAGGCTCCACCATTTCTAGCTTGGCCATCTGAGTTGCTGGTGAAGCAAATCACTAACATTAAAAAAGAGAGAGAGAGAAAGAACAGTTTTGGGGTGTGTCTATTTTTATTTTAGGTCAACATGAGCATTTGGGTAAATTTGCATTTCTGTTACCAAGGCTGTTGCGCCAGATCCTACCGTGGCCCCTCCCTCAAATGGAAACCAATTATTCTTATATTCTTATATAATTATATTCAATTATATTCTAAGTTTCAGGAGGAAGCTGCAAAGAGAAAAAAAAGAACTAGTTAGAACCATCTACACACAAGATGATGGAAGATTTGACTTCCAGTAGACCTTGAGCCTCATTATACACTCATTGTAACACATTAGTATGCTAAATGACACATCCACCATTGCCATGACAACAACCCAAAAGCCCATACAAAGACTGAAAAGGAGTGTTGCATCATTCCAAACCACACCCCTGTTCTTGGATAACTCATGAATATTCCTCTCATTTTTTCCAATTCCCTTGCTTTTACCTCAACTTTCCTATATATTTGGTGTCTCCGCCCGAATTGGGTTGTCGTTTATTTGTGAACTAGGTTCCTGCTTCTCTATTCTTTGGCTATTGAATAGAGCTTGTACTGTTCCAGCCTCAGCATTTGCTGTTGGCTGCGTGAATCTGATTGGAAAAACAATTTCCCTGGCCGAGACAAAGGGTCTTGGCTTGGGGCTAGGACCCTGGCATGTGTCTAGTTGACCAATTCAGACACATTTCTAGATGTTGATTTTGAAGTATAAATAACAAAATGAAAATATACAGTAAGTTTTTGGGAATACAAATGCAAATCAGGAATGGACATGAGGCTAAAGATAAATAGATTTGGAAATTTAATGACACTGAAGTAGCCGTTGAAGTCTGAAAGATGATAAACTGGCTTACTTAGGCCCAGCAAATAGCTTAAGTCAGAAGGCCAAAGAAAGAAAATCTGCTTGAGCAAACACTTAATGCCCTAGAGTGCATGTGGATTTTAACCATTTAGCCTTCGTATAATTAATACAATGGCTGATAGAGTAATACAAAATTGGTATTACGGCAAGTGTTCATCTGGTGAATATTTATTGAAGATGATATTCATTCACTCACAAATTCATTCAAAAAATATTTACTGGTGGCTTACTATGCAATGAGGATGCAAAGGTGGACCAAACAGATTAAAAAAAGAAATCTCTGCCATCATAGAGTTTATATCTCAGAGGAGGAGATAGTCAATAAACAACAGAAATGCATAAAATGTACAGCGTGTTGGATATGGAGACACTTCATCCCTGTGGGAAAAAATAAAGCAGGGGAGAGGGTAGGACAGAAGAGACCTGCAATTTTAAGTAGGCTCATCAGAGAATTTCATACTGAGAAGGTACATTTGACTCAAGAACTGATGATGGGGGAGGGGTAGGAAGTCATAAGGTATTTGGCAGAGACTCTTCCAGGCAAAGAGTGCAGCGGCCCTGCATAAGGGTGTGCCTGTCAGGTTTAAGGAATGGCAGGGAGGGCAGCGTGGCTGCAACAGAGGGAGCAATACTAAGAAAGAAGGAGCAATGTCAGTAGTCAGATTATACAGGGCTTTCTGGGCCACTGTAAAGACTTTGGCTTTTACACTGAGACGGGAAGCCGCTGGAGAGCTTTGAGCAGGAGTGAGGTCTACCTTGTGTTTTAACATGTTCACTCTAGTTGTACAAGAGTGAAAGTGAGGGCTTCCCTGGTGGCGCAGTGGTTGAGAGTCCGCCTGCCCATGCAGGGGACATGGGTTCGTGCCCCGGTCCAAGAAGATCCCACATGCCGCGGAGCGGCTGGGACCGTGAGCCATGGCCGCTGAGCCTGCGCGTCCGGAGCCTGTGCTCCGCAACGGGAGAGGCCACAACAGTGAGAGGCCCGCGTATCAAAAAATAAATAAATAAATAATAATAATAATAAAATGAAAAGGAATTGGATTAGATCATTTGACAGGTTTATTGATTTGACAAACATGTAAAGAATACCTACTATGTGCCGTACTAGATTGCTACTGGGAGCATTAAGGTAAGGAAATAGTTTTCAGACAAAACAAACAAAACCCCCAAACTTTCCAGTGACACATGGTAAGATCCAGACAGTACCAATATCAAATGCAAAATGGGCTTCAGCGGCTCCGCAGAAAATCCTTTCTCCCAGCTTCCTTATGTAAGGAAATACAGTTGCCCCTTGAACAACTCGGGTTTAAATTGCACGGGTCCACTTTCACCAAGACTTGCTGGCCCTCTGTACTCTCCGGTTGGCATTCGCATCCGCAGATTCGAAATTTCCATCCACAGTGGGTTGAATCCGCGGATGCGAAACCCGTGCATAGAGAGGGCGGCCTGTGGGCCCTGAACATGCGCAGATTTTGGTGCCCGGGCCTTCTGGAACCAATCCCCTGCCTTTACCCGAGGGTTGACTGTACTAGCAAAGCGCTGTTTAACAAATAGTGCGTTATCCAGTCTCTCAACGATCCACAGCGTGTTGTGCCGAAAAACACGGGAGCTGATCGGAGTGGGTTTGCAGTTGTCAGCCTCCCACGTAGTCCCAGAGGATGCCCACCACCCGCTCTCCTCACCTTTGTGGGGTCCCATCTCACACTAGCAGGGTTGGTCTGGCGACAGGACGCGGCACAAGTGATGGGGCCGCTTCCATCCGGGACTGTCTGGCTTCTCCTCCCTCGGACGGCGAGCCGGGCGAGGCCGGCCCGTGCTGCGAGCGGCCCTGTGGAGAGGCCAGCGGCGAGGCGCTGAGCTGCGGCTCCTCCTCGGGCGGTGGCCGCGCCTTCGGGGGACTGCGGCCTCCGCGAGGGACCCTGATCCCCAGACCCCGACGGATGTGGACCCACAAATGGTAATAAACGTCCGTTGTTTGAAGCTGCTAAAAATTTGGGAGTAGTTTGTTTACACACTAACAGAGCGGAAATAACTTGCTAGGCCCCCGAGAGAGCCGCTCCTGCCCGGGTGCTACGTGAGCAAACGGAAACTTAAAAGGGTCACTTTCAGGTCCTTGTCAGTGCCCGGCTTCACCGGAAACGCAGGCTAGGCGGTCAGCCAGTCCCCACGCCCAGGCCACCGCTGGGCTCTGTTCTCGCGTTCTTGTTCCCGCTCACCCCAAACCCGCTTGGCTCTGTGGCCCCAGCCAATCAGGTATTTTCTGTTCGTCTCTTTCTGGTTCTTTATTCTTTGTCCTAGAAAAGCGTCCTGCCTTCCACCCCATTTTTGCAGTTCTCTGAGAGGAGGCTGCCCGCCTCATGAAGTGTTAGATAAAGGTGTTGCTATCACCTCAGTTGTCTTCTTTAATCACTTCTTAACAGCTTTTGGCAACGAGGAATGAGATCCGAAGCTGACTGCTAACAGCCTATGGGACAGCGAGACACAAGCAAGGCGCCTGCTGTATACCCTTCGAGTTCTCTGCCTCTCTCATCCTTAACAGCTGTGGGTAAGTGACTCTCAAATTGGAGCTCCACTCCCTTGAGTGAAGTTCTACAACACAAACACTCTCTCTCTCCATATATATATCTCTCCCAGAAAGTTCCTGGGTTTCTAGAAAGATTCCAGGGTAGTAATATTGGGAGCCCCCAAAAGTGGTAGCCATTAAGGGGCTCAATAACGCCTCAAGGTAAGTCCACAGTATAAACTGCTAGGAGTCTTGGGAAAATAAATTAGGACAAGAAATTTGAACTGCTTTGACCATCAAAATCAAAATTTGGCAGAAAAGCATTGATTCTCAAAGCTTTTTTCCATCCCTGCACTTCCCCCCACCCCCAAGAATGCCTCACGTAGTCTTTACGTCTCATCAGTGCATCTGTATCCGACCACTTGTGGTCAAACACCTTGAAGTTGCCCTGAATTTCTTTTTTTCTTCTCATACCCCACATCCAGTCTGTCAGTAAATCCCATCAACTCTATCTTCAGATGTGTACAGAATCTAACCACTTTTTATAACTACCTATCTGGCCAAGTTATTGTCATCTCCTTCCTGGATTATTGCAACATCCTTGTAACTGGTTTTCCCATTTTCTGCCCTTCCCCCTGCAGCCTATTCCCAACAGTGGGACCAGGTAGAGAAATCCTTTCAAAAGCGTATACAATCATCATTCATCTCTGCTCTAACCCTTCCAATGGCTTCTCCTCTCACTTTGAGTAAAAGCAAAAGTATTTATAATGAGCCACAGACCTATACAATCTGGCCTCTTACTTTACTTCCTCTTCCACTATTCACATTTTTGTCTGTTCCACTGCAACCACAGTGGAATCTCTGCTGCTTCTTCAACATTCCAGGCATGCATCCACTTTTAGGGCTCACTCCCTCTCCAGTCTCACATGTTTCCTCATTGTCAACTTTTCAGAGAGGCCATCCGTAACTGCACTTTTCATTCATTCCATATCTATTTACTGAGCACCTATTCTGTGTCATGCAATGTTCTAAAATCTTGGGGTACAATAGTGACTCAGATAGACAAAAATTCCTGCCTTCATGGAGTAAGAGAGGTTGCAGATAATAAGCAATGCACAAAATAAAGACATAAATTCAACCTTAAATCTTACAGAAAAAGAAAGTATAGAATTCTTTACAGAAGATCAAAAATGACATGCTTCAGTGATCAAGGCAGGCCTCACTAAGAAAATGATATTTAAGGAAAGACTTGAGGGAGAAGAGGGAGTTAGCTACTCAGGTATTTACAAAACCCTTCACATCCTTCTATACTTCCTTCCCCTTCCAGTTTTCTCTCTATGTAGTCTTACTGCCATCTAATATACTATAATTTTACAGATAAATGAGGTGATTTTATTAACGTATTATATCCTCCATAATTAAATAATGGGATAAAATTAGCTTCTGATAAGCCTCTGAGAGAAGCCTTCCTCATTTGAATGTGTGTAAAATGTTGCTTGAAAAAATATGATCTTTTAGAAAGGATAGACTTTTGCAAAAATCAAGTATCAAACAGACTTTAGGGAACTTGTTTCTTTTGATATGAAATCCTGTTGGACTTGGTGTAGGAAATCAATCTATAAAAATACCCGATAAGATGTAAGAATTCTTCATGACATTCAAGAAAGGATTCTCTCTCTCTCTCTTTATCTCTTCCTTCCTCTCTCAGGTTTTGTCACATGGAACAGAAAAACCGATTTCTTCTTTATGTACAGAGACCAAGGAAGGTTGAGTCCTTAGTTACTGGAAGGAGAGTACATTCTTTTTTTTAAAACCACCAAAAGCCTCTGGCAGAGGAAGAAGGGCTGTAGGGGTTTTTATCACTCTTAGAACTGGTTTCGTGAAAGGGAATCCATTCCCTGAAGAAGCCAAATAAGTCAGAGTGAATTAAATATAAGCTGAGGATAGGTCAGCCTCAGATAAAGGCTCCAGTATAACAACTGATGATTAAAGCAAAATAAATTTTTCTATACAAGAGAAGCCCTAGCTATTAATAGTTTGGTGAATGAATTATTAAAACTAAGGGTGATCAATATTTTATGATCGATATTCTTCTTGTCTTTCATTAGTTTAAAAAAGAAAAGTCATTGGCTAGAGTCAGCTCTAGGTTTGATATGTTTCTGAGCCCCCGTACCATGATAAAGAATGCTGCCAAACTGTGAAATATGGCTTGTAATTGGAGTTATTTGGGGGCCATTGCATTTGTGCTCCTTCATCCAGATTCTTACTAATCAGTAGATCCCTCTTGTGACAATAATCCATCATGAATTTGCAAGACTTTCTTGATCACCTGCGGATCATAAGGAGGCCTTGGGCTTGTTAGCATAGTAACTAACAAGCTGAGCTAATTGGTCACACACTGCAGTAACTTACAACATGATTATTTATGATATGCCAAGGATAAAGTCTTAAAGCATGTTTATATCAAGGACACTTTAGTTTATTTATAAAATTAAAAAATAAGAACAATAGTAAATGGAATAGTATATCATACTTCCCAGACATGAAGTTTACAATACTGAACAATTTCCTAAAGGAATGTTTTTTACTTCTTTTGAATCCATAACCCCTTTTTTAATAAACATAAAATTGTCATGCTCCATTTGCAAATCATTGCTATCACCTACACATTCCCACCAACCAAAATAAATCTATGATGCTTTATTTATGTAGTCAGATATAAAATATTATAATATTGTTTGCTTTTACAAACTACAAATATACTTCCTGAAATGTCTGACATGTCCTTTCTTGTTCCTCTTCTTCTGCCTGTTTTATCTCTAACCAACCAGGCTCAAAATTAAAAGCATATATCCTTTGATGTGATTTTCTGCAAATGTATGCAGATTTAATGTATAATTTCAAAATATAAATATAATTTATATATAAGTAGATAGCATGGATCAAACTTTTATTTAATTAATAGGTTAAAAAAACCAGGCTAAATAAGAATATGAGATTGATATGTGTAATAAGTAAAAAGGTAAACAAAAAGGAATCCTGAAATTAGATTGCTCAATTATATGTAAATCTGGTTACTAATGTTCTACATGGCAATAAACCATAACCTTCAGAGTAGCTTCTCTTCAGGACAAAAATCATTTGCAGTTGATCGGTTTCTATAAGTTAAACATCTAACTTCACAGAACTTAGACCCTAATGAGTAGTGATATTAAAAGATAACAATCATGTTTTCTCCAAATTTCTGGTAACTTTTAAAAATACAAGTTATAAAAATGTAAGCATATGATACAAATAGTAAATGATGAAATGGTGGGGTTTTGGGTGCAAGCTTTTATAGTGATTGTATAATATCACACCACCTTTCCCTATCCATCTCCCAAAATCACTTTTTCCTAGAGTATTTGGGAAATTTTGTTCACCCTTCACCAACTCCTGAGCCATCCTCTTGACTCTTGCCTTTCTTGGCTTGCTTTTCTTCCCGTCTCATGTTGTTTTGCTTTGGGACTGATCAGTACTCTTTTTGATGCTAACAATGCTTACATATTCTGGAAAACAGGCCTCCCACGATTCCATGCAGAGGGATAGATGAGCAACTGTCTGTACTTCCTTTTATTACTCCATTCCTTAGTTTCATTCTTTGCTACACTAGGCTGTGCAGATGTATCCGATTCACCGATTGTGTTGGGAGGAAAGAGAATTAGGACATAGAGAAAAGTTTTAAACTATGTGTTGCATGTCACTATTCCCATTTCCCAAGGGAAAAGCTCCCAAAGGCTCGAACCTTTGTGAAGGATTGCCTTTGTGGACACAATTCAGGTTCCTTCCTTGATCTCCTGCCCTCAATTCCACATTTCTTGGTACCTGCTTTCTTCTTCATACCTATGCTGTGTGAACCTCTGCTTCCCTTTTGGGAAACCCTCTCTGTTCACCGGGATGTGTTTGATCTTCCTCTTCCATGTAATCTCTAGACATAATTATCCACAGCATGACTTGCCTGAATATCTGAATTATTCAAGCTAGAATATCACCCCTGGGAGCTTCACCATGATAGTCTAAGGTGGGCCCTAGACTCCATGTCAAACCCCCTTCTCCATCCTCTCTTTCCTACTCCTCCTCCAATGTTAAATAGAGATACACCATCTCATTGGAAGCCTCCCATTATCAAGTCTAATACACACAGACGCACTATTTCCCAAGGAGAAAGGTACTTTGTAGAGAGGAATAGAAATCTTTAGCTACATATGACAATATTTAGCTTATATATGTATCACTTTATATTTATTATCCTGAGGGGTAATTGTTACCCTTTAACATAGTTTCTTCCACACTATGCCTTTTCCAGGCACTCTTGGCCATCTGCCCTTGTTCTGTACCCTTTAATATAGAAGGAATTGAATAAACTTTGAAATGACCACATTAGTGAGAGTAGAGTACAGCATCCCCATTTCACTTTTTTTTGAAGCAGAAGGAAGAGTCATAGAGGATTTCTTTTCCTCATGCCCAAGCATCATCTCTTCTGTGCCGAGGAATCAGCAAGGGAGTTCTTCTAGTTAAACTTACTCTTTTTGGAAAGAACACGGCAGAATGTTTTTAATCATTGTTATGGGTTGAACTGTGTCCCCTTAAATTATATTTTGAGGTCCTAACTCCCAGTACCTATTAATGTAGCCTTATTTTGAAACAGGGTCTTTGTAGATGTAATCAAATTAAGATGAGATAGGGCTCTAATCCAATATGACTGGTGTCCGTATAATAAGAAGAGGAGAAGACACACAGACACATACACAGAGAGATGGCCAGGTGAAGATGGGGTCAGAGAATGGAGTTATGCTGCCTAAAGCTAAGGAGTGCCTAGGACTACCATAAGGTGAGAGAAGCAAGGAAGGATCCTCCCCTGGAGGCTTCAGAGGGATCATGGCCCTGCCAACCCCTTGATTTTGGACTTCTAGCCTCCAGAAATGTGGGGGAATAAATTTCTGTTGTGTGTGTGTTTTGTTTTGTTTTTTTGGCCATGCCACACAACTTGTGGGATTTTAGTTCTCCGACCAGGGATTGAATCCAGGCCCTCGGCAGTGAGAGCGCAGAGTCCTAACCACTGGACCGCCAGGGTATTCCCAGTTTCTGTTGTTTTAAACCTCTCAATCTGTGTTACTTTGTATGGTGGCCCTAGCAAACTAACAGAAGTATCATTGTCATCATCATCGTAGGTACTTAATGACATCTGCTATGTGTCATTCAGTGTGTCATTTGCTTGACTGAGTCGTGCACTAGATGGAAATGTAAGTTCTGGAGTCAGAGTCTGTGAGTTTAAATTCTGGCTCACACTAACTAAGGCAAGTTATGTAACTGTTACTTATTATTTCTATTATTTTCTCAAATCATTATAATAACCTTAAAAGGTAGATATTAATAGCCCATGTAACAGTAGAGCCTTCTGAGGCATAGAGAAATTCACCATTTACCCATGGAAATGAAGTTGAATATATTTTAAAACTTTTTATAATACTTTGAAATAATTTCAAATTCATAGAAAAATTACAAGAATAACACAAAGAACTCTCACATACTGTTCACTCAGACTCCCCAGGTGTTAACTTTTTTTTTTACCACATTTACCTCATTGTTAGCTTTGTCTCTATATAGTTTATATATATATATATATATATATATTTTTTTTTTTTTTTTTTTTTGCTGTACACCGGCCTCTCACTGTTGTGGCCTCTCCCGTTGCGGAGCACAGGCTCCGGACGCGCAGGCTCAGCAGCCATGGCCCACGGGCCCAGCCGCTCCATGGCATGTGGGATCTTCCCGGATCCCACCGGGGCACGAACCTGTGTCCCCTGCATCGGCAGGCAGACTCTCAACCACTGCGCCACCAGGGAAGCCCTATAGTTTATATATTTTATTCCCTTGAGAAGTACAGACATGTGCCCTATTACCTCTTAATACTTTAATATGCAGTTCCTAACAAGAGCACTCTCCTGTCTAATGAAAGTTCAATCATGAAAATCAGGAAATTAAGGTTGATACATTACCATGTTGGGTATTTTTTAATTGAACATTTTTATCTAACAATAACATACATACAGAAAAGTGCACAAATCATAGATACACAACTTAGTGAATTTCCACCAAGTGAACACATCTTTGTAACTACCAGACAGGTCAGGAAATAGATCACTATTAGCACCCAAAATCTCCCCACCCAGTGTCCCTTCCCAGTCACTTCCTGCTTCTCATCTGCCTCCTTCTCTTCCCCAAAGGTAACCATTATTCTGACTTTTATCACCATGGATTAGTTTTGCCTGCTTTTGAACTTTATATAAATGGAATTACATAGCTGTCCTTTTTTTTTTTTGATTTAAAAGACTGACTTCTTTCACTCAATGTTATGTATGTGAGGTTCATTCTTGTTGTTGGGTATATCTGTAATTTGTTTATTTCTTATTGCTGTATAGTATTTCCTTGTATGGATACATTCCAGCTTACCCATTTTACTGCTATTGGACATGTGGATTGTTCTTAGTGTTTGACTGTTAACATTTTTGTACATGTCTTTTGGTGCATATATGGGTACATTTCTGTTGGGTTTATTACTAGGAGTGGAATTGTTAGGTCATAGGGTATGCATAAGTTAACTTTTAGTACATACTACCAAATAGTTTACCAACGTGACTGTATACTCTTCAGCAGTGTATGAGAGTTCCAGTTGCTTCATATCATTACCAACACTTGGTGTTATCATTATTTTTAATTCTAGCCTCTCTAATGGGTATACAGTTGTATCTCATTGTGCTTTTAATTTGAATTACCCTGATGACTAGTGAATCTGAGGACCTTTTCATATATTTATAGACCACTTGAATAACCATTTTTGGGATGTATTTGGGGACTGCTGGAGTTTAATTTTCCCCATCTGACCTCAAAATTGATTTTTTTAAGTTGTTATTCTAAACTCTTTTTATACATCATGGTGTAAAATTTTAGTTGGTCAGTAAGAACTAAATGAGCACTCTAATAACAATAGTGCTGTAGGCGCAGTAACTTCAGTTGTATTATCTATTTATCACTGCATCAAGGTGTCTCACTCATAAGGCTGGTGAGCTGATGCTGGCTGGTGGCAGAAGGCCTCAGCTCCTCACAACATGGACCTCTCCATAGGGAAGACTAAGTGTCCCACTTAATGGTTGGTGGTTGGCTTCCACCAGAGTGAGTGATCCAAGAGAGAGCAAGGTGGAAGCTGCAACGTATTTGATGATCTGGCCTTGGAAGTCACACTCAATCATTTCCATAGTATCCTGTTGGGTATACATGTTAGTTTTATTTGATGTGACTGCATGAGGGTCATCTTTGAGGTTGGCTGCCACAGTTGTTCTTATAAACTCAATCGCCCAAGGTCTTTTAAAAATGTAAATGGAGAAAAAAATTACTTAACACATGTGTATTCTTTTGACAAATATAATAAATTAATTGATGGGTAACTAACTTCTATTTCTTATAAGTGTTTAAGAGTTTTGTGGGAGTAAATGAGTTTGGATATTTTTGGTAGTTCTTTTTACCACTTCTCTCATTTCTTTTCGTCTTTCTCATATTTGATGACTTACGGAGTAAACAGACTTGGTGTATATTTATAAGTTTGCTTATAGTAATGTAGCATATTATGACAAAGTCTAGTCACTGTCCAGTAGTTTCTCTTGGTTGTACTCTAAGCTGAAAAGTACTCTTTAAAATATACTTTTCTATTTCTGGTCTTCTTGGCATATGTCTCAACTAAAAGAACTAGACCAAAGCTGTATGACCTAAGGTGTTCATCCCAGTATGAAAGTAATTAACATTTACTGAGAAAAGCCAGGCACTGTGCTTAACTCTTTTATATGCATCATCTTGTTTACTACTGCAACCCTATAAAGTAACTTGTATTATTATCATCTTAATTTTTTATAGCTGAGAAAATTGCTGTTTAGAGAGATTAAGTAACTTGACTAAGGTCACATACCTAATAAATGGCAGAGCCAGCCAGCAGTTGAACCAAGTCTGATTTTAAAACCATCTTTGTAACCTCTAAAAAAAATTATGTTCAACAATAGGAGAATGCCCATGTGCATTATTAACTTCAATACAATATAATATTATGCATTCATTGGAAATTGTGTACTCTAATTTCTGTTGAGTTTGGAAAATATATTTTAATAGCAAATAGAAGAATAAGATACACACTGATATGTTGTGATATACATATTATTATCTCAGCTATATAGAAAATTAATTATGTGTGAATATCCATAGAAAAGAAGGGCAGTAGTATATCTAAGCATTAGTAATGTTTATCTCTAAATGTGATAAGACTATGAATGCTTTTTGCTTTCTTATTATGCATTTCTATAATGAATGTTATTACTTTTATAATCAGGAAAAAGGTATTAAAAATCTTTAATACTTACAATGTGAGAGAGAAAATAGAAAGACTTGGTTTTTATGATTAAAGGAATGATTCCATTTAATAACTGCTGGATCCATTTAAAGGTACAGCGATTCAATTTGAGATCTGTTTTTGTTGTGTTTGGCTATCAGATGTTCAGACACAATGTAGTATTCTCCTGCTGTAGCTGTTCTCTTTCTCTTTCTGCCTTATGTTGGCGATAAAGCTGAAAGTGTGTGTTTCTCATTGGGAAGCTGGCATTTGAATGAAACCATTGCTTTCCTCAGCTTAAAGAAGATAAAAGGAATTATCAAGTAATGTTTTCTTTCACCTAAGGATGTTGGTCCCACTCCAACAATTGGAATTGATTGAACTCCAGTGCTTGCAAATTTAAAAGCCTAAACACAGGGGATCTGCTCACTGTGAATTTTACAAATCAATGGATAAACTCAAAACAAAAACCCATTACAAAGCACCTTAATGTTTATCTGTTTGGCAAGATAAACATTTGTAAACAAGCATTTTCAACTGTGAGCTTCAATAATAACATCATGAGATCTGTATTGGAAGTTAAAAATGTGCATAGAACTATAAAGATAGGACAAAGCCAAAGGAGAAAATTGCTTTTTAAAATATTGTCTTCTGATTCATATTTTCAGTTAAATTGTTTTTCATTTACCTAGACTATAGTCATTTCTCCTGACTTTTTTTTTTTTTTTTCTTTTTGCGGTACGTGGGCCTCTCACTGCTGTGGCCTTTCCCACTGCGGAGCACAGGCTCCGGACACGCAGGCTCAGCAGCCATGGCTCACGGGCCCAGCCACTCCATAGCATGTGGGATCTTCCCAGACTGGGGCAAGAACCCGTGTCCCCTGCATCAGCAGGCGGACTCTCAACCACTGCGCCACCAGGGAAGCCCTCTCCTGACTTTTGATAACATTTTTATTGTCTATGGAATGTAGCATCTCATGAAATAAGCATGCCTTTGATATTTGATTAAATAGTATTGCTTCTTGGAAGCCTATAAACCATTGAACCAGGCGAAAGAAATGTTATTAAATTGACTTATATCTGATGAGCATAATGATTGCTAATTAGTTTACTATTTAGCCCGAAGTTGTCAAATCTAAATCTTGACAATAAACTTAGACTACATGTTTTACTTACTGAGATTAACCAAACTGGAGGAAAATTTTTTAAAAGACATTATCTATGTGGAATCAGTACTTTTGCATAAAAAGGTAAGTTATTAGATTTTAATCAATAGACCGAAAGGCCTTAACGTCTAGATCAGTGCTTTACAAATTGTCTTTGAACTGGATGATGGACCAGATCCCGTGGCGCCCTCCAATTTGTTGCTGACCGATACTTTTATAAACTACAGTAATATTGATGTACTAGAACAATGGAAAAGTGAAAATAAAGCCATACAAAATAGAAACACATATTTTAAATTATTAGTTTCAACAGCTGTACAATTATCATCAAAGTTTTCCAAAAGTTTTAAATTGTTACTCTCAATTTCTGTACTTATCTTGCCATAAATCAATAACAAATAATTCTTGGACCTGCAGCAGTGTACTGACCACACTTTAGCTCTTCTGTGGGTTCCTCTGCTCATTTCTCAGCCCCACACTGCCACTTGGCTTGGGCTGGGAATCGGATTAGGGAGTGGAATGAGGCTGACTTCATTATTGTCACTTCCACCTCCCCTTGAGAAGGCCTGCAGACTGTAATTATATCTGTGTGGTGCCAGGATCTATCAACTGTAGTGTCCTGATGTTAGCCCTGTATTTATAAACACTGAGGCAGGTGTTCCCAAGGTTCACTGCCTGTGGTTTCACATGATCACTCCAACTAGTAAGTGGGCCAATGTCAGGGGATCCCCAAAACAGCAAAGCTAGCTCAACCAGGCGAAAATATTACTGAGTGTTTTACATCTATATGGATGAAATGGTTAATAGCTTCTGCTGTGTGTGTGACAATCATGGCCACAACAATGAGGTTTTAAAAAATTGTTAGAACCCAGTGTAGTTGCTGACACTGAGTCCCTTGCTGTGGCTCATGTAGACAACTTAATCTAATTCATTTAATTTTCTCCCGCTTCCGAACAGTGAGTTTTCAGGTCAGCTCAGGATTTAGAATTCATTCAACATTTCAAAACTTCTTCCCCCCTCCTCACTGGTTGATTCTGACACCTCAGGGAATGAATGCAGCCTACAGCCCAAGTCTGCAGGGGAGGGTTGGGATCCTCTTGCTTGGTCTTTTCTGCCAGAAGTAGGTGACACTGGCTGCCATGCTGTTCTCAGCACAGTCAGCATGGCAGTTGCTTCAAGAGATGGGGAATTGGCATTTCTGCAGCTGTTCTTGCTTCTCTTGAACAATTCACTGGCGTGAAGATCCCCCGGATGCGACTGCATCCCCTCACCATGCTGGGGTCCAGGAACCTCCCTCTGTGGGGCAGGCACTTCTCTTAGCATCTAGGTTCTCTTTCTTGGATAACTGCTGCCCTTTGCTCAGGGGACTATTGGAAACGTCCACACCAGGTTGTCCGACTTTGGAGCTTGGCCTTGACCCCTCAGCTCTTTTTCTCCTTACAAACCTTACCTTTGTAAAGGCCAAGAAATAGGAAATCCATCCAGTGAAGCTCTAGCCACCAGGAATCTCTTAACTAGGAGCAGGGGTATATGTGTTGAAATGCTGGGGAGAGAGTGAGGGATGAGGAAAGAGAGGCGCCCTGCTACCCAGGTCACTTGGGCCCCAGGCCAGAATCTAGTTGCTCTCATGGCTCTTTTCCCAAAGTAGGAATGATTTTCATTGGATCATCCAGCCAGGAAACTTGGAAGCATCCATGAAAACCACATCTGATGAAAATAATCTACAGTGTTTAGAAATCAGGATAGTGGGCACCTTTGTCAGGGGTAGAGTCTGGGGGGCTTCCTGAGGTGCTGATAACGTTGTTTCTTGATCAGGATATTGGTTATATAGTTGTGTTCATTTTTTGAAATTTTGAATTTTGTCATTTTACTGAGCTGTACGCTAATGATTTGTATACTTTTTTGTGTTTATGCTATACTTTCAATAAAATTTATTTTTATTTATTTATTTAATAATTTTTTTAAGTTATATTTTTGGCTGTGTTGGGTCTTTGTTGCTGTGCGCAGGCTTTCTCTAGTTGCAGTGAGCGGGGGCTACTCTTTTACCTATCGTATTGATATTTACTACCAGCTTATCTGTAGGAATATTTTAAAGATGGGATTGGTTTTAAAACAAATAGTTTAGGATGGATGGAGCTTGCTTTGGGAGGTAGCTTAACTGTAAGCATGGTAAAAACAAGAAGAAAGCTCAAAATATCCAAATATTCAGAAATATAATTTAGGTGCTTCAGAAATACCATATATTTGGGAAAGCCACACTGATAGGCCCATGTCTTAAGATGGTGGTAGCATACAGGATATCTCCATCTTCATTTTGCCTTAATCTTTGCTTTCTCCCTACTCCTTTCCAAACTGTTCCAAGAGTGTATGTCATTCATTTCTGAGTTGATAATTAGGCCAGGACTCAGGATCACCAAATCCCTAAGCAGCTACCGGTTGTTATCACAGCTACTTCTAGATACCCCGTGGGAGATGCATGCACTGAGGATGAGGCCAAGCCCTTGAGTACTGTTTATTACTATGTAGGTTTGGTGCCAGCATCCTATGTGGAATTCCTAGGCCTGATGAGCTGTGCTGTACTACGTAGGGCTGAAAACATTCCTGTGTGTCTTTTGTTAAAGGCCTAACTGAAAGAGGTTTCTTCAGATCTCACGTTAGTGGCAAAAAAAGGATAAACCCAAAGCAAAAAAGGGGGTGTATGGGATGATTTCTTTTCCCCCCTAGGACCTAGGGTGAAGTGGTCCAATGCTCTACCCCAGGCCAGGCCTTTCTTTCACAAGCCAGGAAGCAGAGTTTGAGTGGGTGGTCAGAGGAGGCAGTAGAAGGAATTGATTAGTAGGTGGAAAGCAGGGTCTCTTTCTAGAGCAGATGGGAAAGTCATTTTAATGAGGTGAGTCAGAAAGGACAGGACCTCTGAGAAACCAATTCCAGCTGGGGAGCATTGGCAGAAGATTTTCTGCCTTTTCCTTACCGTAACACTGGGAGTTCTTCCCTCTGCCCCAAAACCATGGCCCAATGAAGATCCTCAAAAATTAACACTGCTTCTCCTTAAGATTGGAGGGCGGGGGGGACTGGAGCCTTGATTTGACCGCAGAAGCCAACGATGTATATTGTCCAACAGATGGTTAATGCCTGGTCAAGATTTACCTCCCCAGGCATGTCTAGGGTCTGTCACCTCTGTCAATTGAGAGTGAACCAGAAACTGGTGCTCTTGCCTACCAGCCTTCTATAGTGCCTGTGCTGCCTCTTTCCTCCAGTGCTCCATTTAAATCAAGGGAGGCACAGATCTTGCTGGTTTGCATTATGACGAGGTGTATCTGAGCACAGCCTCTGAATGCTCTGGGGTGCTCCGTGGCTGTGCAGCAACAAGCATGAATCAATTAAGCGACTATTAGGTTCAGACTTTAGGCAATGGCATAGTCGGCTTCACAATGACTTTGTTATATATGAAATCCCCGAAGAGAATAATACCTTATCTAAACTTTTATTATATTTTGTAGTACAGTGAATATGGATCAATAATAAACTTCGTTCCAATATAACATTAGTTTCAGAAGAATTTTCCCCCTTTCCTCTTTATCAAGAAATCAAATTATAACCATAAAAATGAAGGCTTTCTACTTAAGGACTCTGAAGAGAACAAGGGTTTCCATTTTAATATTTTCTCTTGTTTTAAAATAAGCTTGGGTGATTTTATGCAATATGAAATTAAATATGTTTCTCAGAACATGAACTTACATGGAAATTTTTGAAAATTAACCTTTTATACCTGACAATGAAATTAGATAATGTATTATTAAAATATAATTACTTTTAAAATTTAACTTAGGAAATTAAGTTGGGAAGTATATCAAATACATAGACAAGAATGAAAAATAAAATCATGGAAATCCATTATCTATTTATCTACTACCAAACTTTATTAAAATAATATTATGCTGGGCTTCCCTGGTGGCGCAGTGGTTGAGGGTCCGCCTGCCGATGCAGGGGAAACGGGTTCGTGCCCTGGTCCGGGAAGATCCCACATGCCGCGGAGCGGCTGGACCCGTGAGCCATGGCCGCCGAGCCTGCGGCGTCCGGAGCCTGTGCTTCGCAACAGGAGAGGCCACAACAGTGAGAGGCCCGCGTACTGCAAAAAGAAAAAAATATATATATAATAATAATATTATTATGCTATATATACCTGAATAGTTTCTAAAGAAATGATATACTACAGGTATAACTGTGGCCACCTTTGTTTTTCCCCCATTCCATTACCCTCCCTTGCTCTGAGAGGTCACCACTATTATGAAATCAGTGTTCATCATTCCCATAGCTTGTATATTTTTACTGTGTATACATAGAAACTATACAGACTCATTTTGTGTACAATCATACTATACATATCTTTCTCCAACTTGATTTTTAAACTCAACATTTCAGATAGAATTTTTTTTTTTTTTTTTTGGCTGCAGCATGTGGAATCTCAGTTTCCCAACCAGGAACTGAACCCGAGCCCCCTGCATTGGAAGCATGGAGTCTTAACCACTGGACCTCCAGGGAAGCCCTCAGATAGAATTTTAAACCTGGAGAAACTGGGATGTGTATAAAAGTAGATAAACCCCAAGCCTTTAACTTGGAATACAGACTCTTCAGGTACTACATGAACTCCTGAAATTATAGGTGCATGCACATTTTTCTAAGAAGTTAGTCCATAGCTTCCACAAAATTCTCAGCTCCATCTTTGACCTCCTAAATCTTTCTTCAAAAATTTGTTTTGTTTTGTTTTTTTTGCGATACGCGGGGCTCTCACTGTTGTGGCCTCACCCGTCGCAGAGCACAGGCTCTGGACGCGCAGGCTCAGCGGCCATGGCTCACGGGCCCAGCCGCTCTGTGGCATGTGGGATCTTCGTGGACCGGGGCACGAACCCGTGTCCCCTGCATCGGCAGGCGGACTCTCAACCACTGCACCACCAGGGAAGCCCTCTACAAAATTTTGAGATTCCATTAATGTACAAAGCTTTTTTCTAACTGTGATGTATGACTAATTTTCTTTGTTTTGTTCTATAGGTTCTATTCTGGTGCAACATTTTAAAAAATTGATGATTCTATTGTGTGTGTGTGTGTGTGTGTGTGTGTATATACACACACATATACGTATACATATAAATTTTTTCCTTTTTTTTTGGGTGGTCAAGCGCATTTTGAAGGCAGGGAATGATTTAATAAAACTGCAGTTACCATACTGACCGCTAGAGGGCACTAGCACAACTAAAAACAGAGAAGGCATCTTTTTGGCGTAAAAAAAATACAAATTCAGAGGAGTTGCTTGCAAGATCTTCACATATTTACTTATCTCTATTTACAGATTTCTACATCGAGCTTCTAATATGTTCTAGAACTTTCATGTTCAGGCTATTTTAGTGTTATCAGTCTCATAAAACAAATTTAAAGCAGGCCTGAAAGCGAGACTTTAAATAAGTGAAGGACACTACAGCTAGATTCTGGCTACTTATCTAGTCATTGCTGAACTTTTGAGACACCAGTTACTGGCCAGTTAATTGATATCTTTATTGATAAAAATAAATAACATGATTTAGAAATTTACATAGAAAAAACAGCATCTTCATTTAAGACTTTACAACCTTCCTACATATTCACTCTTTGGGAACATTCCCTATCTTTCTTTTGCCAGTTAAGAAGGTGGCTGTGGGCATTTTGCATCCTTAAGGCTGTACGGCTGGAACTCTGGCAGAAAGCAGTTATTTCACCAGAGACCCTGCCTGCCCATCACCCACTTTCCTTTCTTTGTCTCTGCTGAAGAGCTAAGATAGGCAGGGATCAATTTTCCTTCCCCTAAATGAGAACTACTCAGGGATTTTTATGTTCTAACTGCCAATTGTCAATTAAGAGAATTGCCAAGAAAAGCCAATCTAAGCAAGTATTTCAACACCAGAACATTAAAATAACTCATGTTTATAAAGTGATTTACAATTTACAAGGAACGTTTGCCTGCAAGCCTGACAATAGTTTCTTGATATAAGAAAGTAATATATGGTTTTTCCCATTTTATGGATTAGGAAACTAATGTTCCTAATGTATTTAATGCTGTGGACTATTCTTGACCTTGGTTGCCCTTATGGTTAATAAGTGCAAGAGTAGCGTCTTCTCTGGAGATTTTCTGATTTCTAGTCAGCTAGGAGTCTTTTCTATACTCATGTATCTATTCCTTTCCTTACTTGTTTTGAATACATTTCTTTTTGAGATTAATTAATCTATAGTGTGGAGTCTTTTAAAAAAAATAATGTTATTAAACCCACTTTCTTTATTTTGTTCTGCATTTCCCCCAAACTCTTTAATTCTATTTTAACCATTATTTTGATAGTCTCAGAATTATCTAGTGAGAATGTAGCTGCTTATTAATTCATTTAATCTGTTGAACAAAGCAAAGGTCCCCATCCAAATGGAGCTTACATTCTAGAGGGAGGAGGACACATAACAAACAATAAAGATAACAAACAAGTAAATTACATCTTTTGTTAGAAGGTGCTAGGTGCTGTAGAAAAATGACAAACAGAGCAGAATAAGGAGAATGGAGAATTAGGGGTGGAGTTTCCATTTTTAAGTAGGTGGGCCTTCCTGAGAAGGAGATGAGGGAGCTAACCCTGTGAATGTCTAGAAGCAGACAGACAGAATAGCTAAAAAACAGTCTCAGCTCAGAGAGAACCTGGCTCGTTGAGGGTCTTAAAGGAGGAGACCAGCATGGTTGGGGTGTGGAGGGAGTGGAGGGGAAAATATGAGGGGAGGTGGTCAGAGAGGTACGATGCGGGGCTGCCCATGGTAAGACTTTGTGGGCTGCTGTACGGGCTTTGACTCACTCTGAGTGAAGTGGGTGGCCATAGAGTGGAAGGACATGATCAGAGCAAATATTTTAACAGGATCTCTCCAGCTGCCATACGGAGAGCAGGCTGTATGTGTGAGTCGGGGGAGAGGTTAAGTGTAAAAGAAGACATATAGGTCTACAGTTACAGCAATCCAGATCAAAGGTGATGGTCTTGGACCAGGGCACTGGTGGTGGAGGGGTGAGAAGTTGTCTGCTTCTGGATACACTTTCAAGGTAGAGCCAACCCAACTTCCTGATGACTGACCATCATGCGAGTGAAACAGAAGGTAAGAATGGCTTCCAAGTTTGCACCTGAGCAACCGGGAAGTTGGAGTTGCCGTCAACCTACAGCGCCATGAGTGGAACAGCTTGACGGGTTGAGGTGGGTAGATCAGGAGTTCAGATTTGAATATATTCGCTTTAAGATGTAATTAGGCATGGAGTGGAGAAGTTGATTAGGTGGTGAGATGTGGGAGCTCAGAGTTCAGGAGAGAGGTCTGGCCTGGACTAGGTGTAAGAGCCATCAGTGTTGAAGGCATGGGACTGGGTGTCACTGGGGAAAGAAGAGCACCAAGACCCTATTCCTGGTTACTCCAGTGTCAAGAGGACAAGCTGAAGAGGAGGAGGCAGCAAAGGAGACAGAAAAGGAGTGAGCAGTGAGGTAGCAGGACAGCCAAGAGAGTCTAGTGTCCTGGTGAAGAAGGAAGTGCAGCTGCCTACTGAGCGCCTCCTCTAGACCCTGCAGCTCTCATGCCTTTTCCCACCCAGAAGAATTATTAAGTGGCCTCGGAGCAAGGAAATTTTCCTCTCAAGGAAAACAGAGACAGGGAGATTTTATCTTATTCCTGCTGTCTTTTTTCCCCCTCATTTACACTTTTGCTTTATTTTTTTAAATTTTAGTATCAATTAAATTTTATTATCTAAGAATAAAATGCAGTAAATAGAAACTTGTTGAAATAATTTAAATTATCAGGTCTTATTCTGAGATAATGACTCTGAATTTTATACAATGTTATACTTCATATGCATGTGTTATTTACTTCAGTTGTTTCAGTCTCTCTCAGATTAGAATACTTTGTATTATCCCATTTCATAGGTGCAAAAGACTGAGGCTTAGAACCATTACTTACTGTAACTACTTTTTTGACATAGTATATTTGATTTCCATAAAATGTATAGTTTTTAAAAAATTATTTATTTATTTATTTATTTATTTGGTTGTGTTGGGTCTTAGTTGCAGCAGGTGGGCTCCTTAGTTGTGGCATGCATGTGTCATCTGGTTCCTGGACCAGGGGTGGAACCCAGGCCCCCTGCATTGGGAGTGTGGAGTCTTAACCACCGTGCCAGCAGGGAAGTCCCAAAGCATATACTTTTAAAATGTGCATCTGTGACTAAAATTTGAAGCATAATGTATCTACAAGAAGAATATTTTATCTAACTTACTCTCACAAGGGTACTTTATAAAGACATATGTTAAAAATATTTATTCCTAACATTCAGGAAGAACCTGTGGGGAATTTTCACCCAGGAAGTATACAGTCCTTTTACATTTAAAATTTATAGCAAGGTGGTTGTAATATAAATAGGGAGAACCTCTTTGTAGGGCGGCTTTGCAAAACTTACCAAATCTTAAAACTTTTGAATGTATGGTTTTGATCCAACAATTCTATACTTAGATATTTACCCTAAGGAAATAGAGATAAGAGCAGAGGGTTAGAATGAAGACTATATATTACCTAAAAAATTGGAGACAACCTAAATAAATTTTGTTATATCCAGGCAACGGAGGGCTACACAACTTAAAAAATAATGCACTATAACATTTAATGACATGGAAGGACATCCACTATGTAGTATAAGAGAGAGAAGAAAGCAGGTTATTAAGCAATATGTATGCTCTCACCCTCTTTTATTGCAAATTATATTGAGAAAAAAGTAGAGGTCAGCAAGCATTTTCTACAAAGGGCCAGACAATAAATATTTTCGGTTTTGTGGGCCACAGAGTTTCTGTTGTAACTAATTGTTGTAGCTTGGTTGTTGTGCAAAAACAGTCATTCACCGAGCTGATCTCCCTGTGCTATGCGGCTGCTTCCCACTAGCTATCTATTTTACGTTTGGTAGTGTATATATGTCCATGTGACCACCTAGAGGGGTGGGATAGGGAGGGTGGGAGGGAGGGAGACGCAAGAGGGAAGAGATATGGGGATATATGTATATGTATAGCTGATTCACTTTGTTATAAAGCAGAAACTAACACACCACTGTAAAGCAATTATACTCCAATAAAGATGTAAAAAAAAAAAAACAGTCATTCATAATATGTAAATGAATGGGCCTGGCCAAATTTAGCTGCTGGGCCCGTAGTTTGCCAGTCCATGGTCTTTGGTAGTTTGCTGACCCCTGATCTATAATTGTAAACAGTGATTCATCTCTAGGAACTATAATTCTAAATTTAACTTTCTTCTTTTAGCTTCTCTACAAGATCATAGATAGTTCTTTGTTGCCAAAAGAAATGCAAGATGTGATGACGATAAAGCATTTAATTATATTTCATTTTTATATTATCAATGATATATTGCTATTGTTAGTAATTCAGTCAGAATAGGATTGGGTTTTATCAGAAGAATAAATTAAAATAAAGGCAACACTTGGTTATTCAGATATTGAGTATATTCTGGTATAGGCTAGTTGTTTGTGATGTTTAAAATTCTGGACCAGCTTTCCCTGTGACCCAGAATATTTCCTATGCTAAACGTGCCCCCAAATAAAAGCTGATTTTAATATTAGCTTCCAAAAAAACGTAATTAAGAATTAGGAAGTTTGGTTGGTAGGACAAATAGACATGGTACTTCGAAGAATTTTCCAAAAGCTTGTAAATTTTGGAGTATCAGCAGCATTCTTTGCTTTACTGGAAGAGAGAACGAGGCCAGTTGACTGTGTGAATCAAATATCTGCCAGAGTTCAAAGGTCTTTCTGCATTGTGGAGTGCAGTCAGTGCTGTGCTGGTAAATGTTTAACAGCCAGGCTTGGCGGGGAAGACAGGAGTGGGGGGTGCGTGGGGTGGCTGATTTGTAGCATTTGCCAATTTCTTTTTTTTTTAAACATATGCAGTGCACTCTTCCCCCCCACCCCCCCTTTTTGTCTGTGTTGGGTCTTCGTTGCTGCGCGCGGGCTTTCTCTATTTGCAGTGAGCGGGGACTACAGTTCATTGTGCTGCGTGGGCTTCTCATTGCGGTGGCTTCTCTTGTTGTGGAGCATGGGTTCTAGGCGTGCTGGCTTCAGTATTTGTGGCTCGCAGGCTCTAGAGCGCAGGATCGGTCGTTGTGGCGCACGGGCTTAGTTGCTCCGCGGCATGTGGGATCTTCCCGGACCAGGGCTCAAACCCATGTTCCCTGCATTGGCTGGCTGATTCTTAACCACTACGCCACCAGGGAAGTCCCAGCATTTGCCATTTTCTGTGGTGTAAATATTTCCAGCTGTGGGCAATTTCAAGCTACCAATGGGACTCGTAAAATTCCTGAATATTTAACAATTCCCCGTGTGAGCCAGTGTGAGCCAGCTCCAGCACACCACTGGGTCCAATTAAAATGAATTTAGCCCAAAGCCCACTTATCATAAAAACACTAGCTTCTACTCTTCCTCCCCCCTCTCCTCCACCGGATCTTTCTGGGAAGCCCCAGGTGTTTACATTCTCCTGGTAGGGATATCCTGCCACTTGCTTTTTCAAAACTGCTGTGCTCTTACCAATCCCTGTGCCTGCTGAGGCTGCTGCTCTCTGCTGCTGTGTGGGACTCAGCACTAATCTTTCCTTAAGAGGGCTTTTGTAACTGACTAGGGGGTCATCCACCCTTCCATTCCGTCAAGTCTTGCCAACTCTGCTTGACTATGGAACAGGACTTTGTGTTAGAGTCGTGATCCGAGCAACAAGAAGGAATCAGAGTCTCACTGGCCTGACCTAGCGCTGGTCATTATAGATTCTAGGATGGCTTTGGCGGGAGGCACCACAGCGAAGTGGGATGAGCGGGGAGAGCTGCACTTTAGGGACAACAGTGGGGGAATCGGAATGCATGTTTGTGGGTGGTGGTGATGAGTTCCTTCCAGAAACCCATGCTCTAGTCTGGCGGCAAAAATGTGATTCTCTTTCCAGCTCTGATTACTCATTATAGTTTCAACTAGACCACAGAAGGTTGACACTACCCAGTCCTTGCAGCCCAGGTATGGCACAGAAGGAGTAGAGAATGACAATAACCCATTTGTAGCACTGGGAATACAGGATAGACTCTGGGGATTGTCTGGTCATGTGGCTGTGACCAGGTTCTGCCTGAGGCCAATTAGGTCTTTTATCCTATAGCTCAGGTATTTCATCAGCTTCAGCCTGCTCCACAGCAAGCTTCGCCCTGTCTAAAGTTTCCATTTGCACTTACTGTAGAGCTTACTGTAGAGCTGGCTATGGAATCGTGAGCATCACTTAAATATAATATAACTTTCACAATAAAACTAAATGGCATTGAGCTGTGCTATCTTTGTATTTCAATTTTATTATTATGGAAGAAAGGGCTTATTGACAATATTTTTTCCTGACAATAACTCATTAGGTGCTGTCAACAGCAAAAATCTTAATGGACTTCAGCTATGTGAGCCATATGTGTTATTTCTTTCTTTCTTATTACCCTCAGGGACATTTGGAATGAAGGATACTCAGGAGGAAATGGACAACATATTGTCAAATTTGAAAGCATATGGGGCTGAACAGGATTCTACTGAAGGCTCATGGTCTTATAATCCAATATTTATAAGCAATTAAAGTTCACCAACGTCTATAAAAATACGCCACAGCTGTGAATCAAATTAGTGCCTTGACCTACCCAATTAGACAAAGAAAACATTAATATCATAGTTAGGCAGCCAATTCCCTACTTAGAATTAATGCAAATAGTGATTACTCTTAAAAATCAAAGGAACACTGTATTTTCAAACCAGAAGAAAGAAACTTAGGCTAAAAAATACAAAATTCCAGGTAGGAAAGGGTTCCTTCATGCTTGATTAGTGAACTGTCAATGGGGAATAGTCTTTTGGTATCTCAGCAAAAATTTCCTTTTGATTCCAGTCAATCTCTCTCTTCTTTTATGAGGACTGACTGCCCATAGATGTAAAGTCATTGCTTTGTCAGTTGAGGTTGAAGAGCAAACAGTTTCAAGCCTTCCAGAGAGCCCTTGATGTATTAGTAATTTCAAACCACACCCAACTGCTGGTGTAAAACAGCCAGTCATCTCCTTGCTGAGGTCTTTCATCCTCCTGTATGAGAAAAAGATATTTCAGAGCTAGGGTGGGAGCTTCTGTTGTGACAGAACAAGTGACATTATACAGGTGCTCACTTCGTGTCTAATTTCCTATTCTCATGATTTTCTCTCTGCTTTCTCTATTCATTGGTCATTTTCCAATTACAGAAACCATTCAAGAAGCATGAACTTGCCAATAAATTTACGAAATGTAGGTGAAGGAGTGTAGAGTAAGGAAGTTACTATAAATTATCAATTTTTCAGTTGGAAGAATATTTTGGGACTCTTCTCTAGAGAAAAATAGACTCTTACCAAAATTACTTTGCTCTTTAAGTAGAAACTGAAAAATGCCTTGCTTAAAATGTATGAAAATGCATGAATTTTTTAAAAATGTTTTGCTATGAAAGGTTAGTAGGACAACAGTAGAAATGTTTTTGTCAGTTTTCATGATACTTATTTAATCTCCATATATACAAAATAACCCTAAACATGCTGTAAAATGAGTTGGTCTGATTATTCTGATTATCTTCAGTTAGGCTGTTAATAGATTTGTAGGATGTTTTACTAACAGCATGTGGCATAGTCTTGACCACCTATTCTGTCATCGTATTCAAAACCATTGCATTTCCACAGATCGAATAGTTTCCTAGTAGTTTGAATTTTCTGTGTGAAACAAAACGTTGAAACAATAGCATATTTTTTTCCCCTCGGAACTATCCTGGTTTATTGAACATTGACTAACAGAAGGAGTTTATTCAGTATCATACTTTAGTCATTCTTAGTCACCATTACAGTTTACTTATATTTTCAGTTTAAATAAAATTTGTAGACATTCATGAGGCATTAAATTGAGTGCTTTGTGTATGTCACACTGTAGTGCATTAACGTTCAGTTAACAGATCCCAATTCTCCCATTAATCCATTCTCCCTCCCTCCTTTCCTTTTTTCCCTTTTCTTCTTTACTCCCATACATTTTAAAATATCTATAGTGTTTTATTCAAAGTTGAGCAGACATCCCCTTGTCTCCAAGGAGTGCACAGTTGAGTGGGGCAGCTAATGATCTTCCCTTTGAAAATCTAATCTATTTTATGACTCATGAACCTTCCTTAGTAGAGACGTGTTACCTATTATTCATTTGTATAAAGTTTTTTTCTATTGTTTTCTGCTGTGTTGCAAGCCGTTTTTTGTGACTTATTTGATGTTACTGCTTCAATCGCCTCTTTAAAATCGCCTCAGTTACGTTTGTTTTCTTTCAGTCCCCTAGCAACTTCTCATTCTTTAAGACCTTACAAAAATAATTCAGGCTGTGGTGAATTCATTAACAAATTTGTAAATTCATTAACAAATTCATTAACATAATTTAGGGTTCTTGTCGGATCTGCCAATATGTGCAGAGCATATTCAGAATGACCATTTTCCTGAACTGTTTATATAACAAAGGTCAAACTTCTATTTTTTAATATTCCTATTTTACCTTGAAATTGTCCACTGTTATTTTCTTTTAAATGAGAACATTTTGGTTTTTTCTCAACCATCTTAGACCATAATTGTTCCAGAATTTTCATATATCAATAGGTGCAGTGTTTTAAGGAAAATGTAATACTTGAAAAGCTCATTTATTTCCCTAAAAATTATTGAACTGACATCAGTTTTCTGATATTTTTAATTGTTAGTGGTGATAATTCTTACTCTGAGAATAATTGATACACCAAAGTGCTATTGAGGTCATTCTTCCCTTTTAATTTTTCTAGAAATTTAGATTTCTTACATAAGGTTGTTTGTGTATGTATGTACACATATAAATGTATATATGTATCTAGAAAGATAAATAGATATATGTATATATAGAGAGATTTAAATAGAGATGTAATATTTTTCATGAACCATTTGAGAGTGGATTATAGGGATCATGTATCTTTTCTCCTAAATACCTCAGTGTGCATTTAATTAGAATAAGAACTTTAACTTACATAAACACAGAACAGTGACCAAAATCAGGAAATTTAACGTGGTTCCAATAGTATTATCCAATCTACAAAACACTTTCAAATGTTGCAATTTTACTAACAGTTTCGATAATGTTCCTTATATATTTTCCTACCAGTCTAGGATCCAATCCAGGAGCCACATTACATTTGGTTGTCAAACCTCTTTAGTCTCCTTCATCTGGAACAATACCTTAGCCTTTCATTGTCTAAAAATGACAATACATTTTTTTCTGGTTTTATATTAATTTTATTTATTTTTAAATTGAAGTGTAGTTGATTTACAATATTATATTAGTTTTGGGTGTACAGCATAGTGATTCAATATTTTTATAGATTATACTCTATGTTTTTTTCAGTCATAGGATTATAATCTATAAAAATACTGAAGTTATTACAAAATAATGGCTATATGTGCTGTATAATATATAATATATCCTTGTTGAATATTTATTTTATACATAGTAATTGTGTCTCTTAATCCCATATCCCTATTTTGTCCCTCCTCCCTTCTGTCTCCCCACTGGTAACCACTAATTTGTTCTTTACATCTCTGAGTCAGTTTCTGTTTTTTTTTTTTTTTTTTTTTTTCTTTTTTGTGATACGCGGGCCTCTCACTGTTGTGGCCTCTCCCGTTGCGGAGCACAGGCTCCGGATGCGCAGGCTCAGCGGCCATGGCTCACAGGCCCAGCTGCTCTGCAGCATGTGGGATCTTCCTGGACCGGGGCACGAACCCGTGTCCCCTGCATCGGCAGGTGGACTCTCAACCACTGCACCACCAGGGAAGCCCTATACTTATCTTTTTATTATTCACTGGAAATTGAAATTGAGTTGAATTTCCTTAAGTCCCTAATGGACTAGAGTAAAGCAAAATAGCCCTCTCAAACTTATTTCAGTCATCACACAACTGTTCGTGGCCTGTCATGATGTCCAGGACCTGACATAGTACCTCACTGCCAATTCCTAAACTCTATAGAAATTTCTTATCTCTGCAACCAATTTAAAATGTCAGTATTCTGTCCCTCAACAATTGCTCTATGCTTTCTGCAGTGTAAACATGGCTCAAACACAGTATTGCATTTCTTTGCCCAGTCCTTACTTCCTCATTGACATAGGGTCAGGAGGAGTCAGGAGAGGGAGGAATATAGAGAAATCTGAGAGAAGATCTCTCCCTCTCTCTTTTTTTTAAATTTATTATTTATTTTTGGCTGTGTTTGGTGTTCATTGCTGCACACAGGCTTTCTCTAGTTGTGGTAAGCGAGGGCTACTCATTGTGGTGGGTTCTCTTGTTGCGGAGCACCGGCTCTAGGAGTGCAGGCTTCATTAGTTGTAGCACGCGGGCTCAGTAGCTGTGGCTCGCAGGCTCTAGAGTGCAGGCTCAGTAGTTGTGGCACACAGGCTTAGTTGCTCCACGGTGTGTGGGATCTTCCTGGACCAGGGCTTGAACTCTTGTCCCCTGCATTGGCAGGTGGATTCTCAACCACTGCGCCACCAGGGAAGCCCTGAGAGAAGATCTCTTACCAGCATGTGACCAGTAGATCTAGAGTCCTGCCTGTACTCATTAAATAGTCACTGATCCTAAATATATATATATACACATATATATATATATCCTAAATATATATATATATATATGTATACTATATACAAACCTAATATCTTTATGCCATAATAATAGCAGTCTATTCAGTTTCTCTCAGGAAATAGCTAAAATCATAGTAGAATCAGACTAATGTAAAGTATAAGCTAACAAAGACTCAGAACAGATCTCTCTCTATAGGGAAAATATCAGTGATTCCCACTAGGCTAATACTTAGCCATTAATCACTCATTAATCTTTTAATTCCTTATGTTCTTTAGTTGTGTGTATGTCAACCTGTGGTAATTTGATACTTCTTAGAAATCAGTGCTGCTGCAATATTCTGGGATAGGTTAAAAACAGGGCAACACTTACTCAAATATACCAAAAAAGTTCCAGTTATAGCCTATCATTTTATTTCTATTCTGAGACAATATCTTTTGAGTATAAGAATACAATCCTGTTTATATATTTTTTAACTGGACAAGAATAAATGCTGAAAGTCACTCACAGTTATTACTGACAGTTGAACATGACTTCAGTAATGAACAAATTGTGACTTGAAGTGTATATTTGGGACAATATTTAAGAATTTGTTGTCACTCTGTTACCTGAGATTTATACAGAGAGATTTTGGCTGTAAATTATAGCAAATAAAATAGTAAGTACCTAACAGAAATCTGTTATGTTCCTGACTGTTTGTAGCGTTATAGCACAATGCTATCAAAGTGTGGTTCTTGTCTGGTAGCATCTCAATGTCTGGGAGCTTTTTATAAAGGCAAGTTCTCTTGGAAATGGGAAAATTCACTTAAAAGATAGAAATTTCCAAACGAACCCAAGAAAAAATAGAAAACTTGAATAGTCTTACAATTATAGAGAACTATATGCTAAAAGCTATAAAACTTGGCTAAAGGAAATTAAAGAAGATCTAAACAAAGGAAGATACTTGCCATGCATAAATTGAGAGTTCCAGTATTATTAAGATGGCAGTTCTCATCATAATGACTCAATGCAATACCAGTCAAACTCTGGCAATGAATTTTTAAGGAAATTGACAAAGTAGTCTAAAATCTATATGGAAAGTCAAAGAAGCCAGAATAGCCAACACAGTTTTGAAAAAGAAGTTAGAGGACTAACAGTACCTGATTTCAAGGCTTACAGTAAATCTACAGTATTTATACAGTTTGGAACAGATAGAGAATCCAGAGATAGATTTACACATACAGGGTCCAGTTGATTTTCACATATATGCTAGAGTAATTCATTGGTGCTAAAACAATTGGATATGTATATGGAAAAAAATGATCCTCAATTCTTACCTGATGTTATACCAAAAATTAACTTGAAGTGGACCTAAAACTATAAAACTTCTAGAAAAAAACATGATAAATAAACATAGGATAATCATTGTGACATTGGGTAGGCAAAGATTTCTTAAAGAGGACAGAAAACACAAACCATGAAGGAAATACAGTTTCATAAACCTGATTACACCTACTGCATTATAACCTCTGATTGGTGGAACTCAGGAATCTGTTTTAACAAGCTCTCCAGATGATTCTTTTGCATGCTAAAATTTGAGATTCACCTAATAGTGTAAAAGTATATTAACATGTAAGTGTCCAAATCTCTCCTCATTCCTCCTTTAAAATTTTTGGAGAGTAGGAGAAGTACGGAAAAGATAAGATCTGTGAGTCTTTAAAAAATAAAATAAAATAAAACCCCAAAAGACAGTGAGAGCTGAAATAAACTACAGTGTCCAACATGATGTGTATTCCAGGAAGCAAGATGACGTGGCACAGAGACTTGACAGAAGAAAAGGATACATATGTGTTAGGATTTAAGGAGTAAGAATCTTCAGGAAGTTGTGTTGAGTCTTGAGATTTTTTTTTAAGGGTGGGAGTTAAGGGTATTGGATTCACTGTAGCATTCTTCAAGAAACTCAAGTTAATGATTTTAAAACATTTTTCAAGTTTCTTTTAGTGGACCATGTTTCGTTGAACTCAATGCTACTCTAAAATTTACCACATGGGTCTCTGAGTTCATAAGAATTACAGAAGGTCTTTTTGTTTACTCCTCAATTACCTAACATTTGTTCATTTAATGAATGTGTGAAATAAGTGAAGGCATACTTCTCCCAGCATTGTCAGATATTGTTTAGAGAGGAACATCTCACAAATGGATCCTCATCAAGGTGGATGTATTGCCATTAACTTCACAGAGTTATGACATCTCTCTGCACATTACAGTTTGGGTGTTGGGTGACATATTTTAGGATGGTGTGTAAAGTTCACAAGAAAGCCTTCTAAATGTTCACCTTTATAAAGGCCCAGAAAAATACTCTGTCCATTTAACAGGTGTCCTTCATGTCACAAATTTGAAGTAGTGTTGTTTAAAATGCAGTCCAAAACCAGTCTCTGAGAGTGCTTGAAAAGGGCTAATAGAACATACAGATTATATAATTTAACATTTAAAAAATACTTAGAATGGTGTCTGGTACATGGTAAACACTATACAAGTGTTGGTAAGGAAATTCATTCAATAAAATGCATATACTTATTTATTATTTAATATATACCATATGGCAGGCACTGAGTAAAATGCTGGGGTTAAAATGACGAGCCAAAAAGAGAAGACCCTTATCTTCATGGAATTTAGAATCTATAAGTTAGACATTCAGCTAATCCCGTAAATAAAGATATAATTAATTATAAGTGTGGAATAAAAGATAGTCTGGTACAGTGAGAATATATGATGTAGTCTGATGAGTCAAGGAGGCTTCATAAAGGAAGTAATATTTAAGCTAACTTCTGAGTCATGGGTGGTAGTTAGCTAGATCAAAGAAAGAGCATGTGTTTATTCTCTGGATAAGGAATAAAAATGGTACCTTTCTGAAAATGGAAGCAGGTTTATTTTACTCATGTAAAGAGAATGAGGCCTAAAGGGGCTTACAGTGAAATTGGGGAAGGTAGGTAGGCATCATTTTATTCAAATTATTGTAAACCATGCTAAAATAAGGATGTAAGTCTTCATCCTAAAATCAGAGAGGGACATCAGAGGCTTTAAATAAAGAATGAGTGTGTCTATGTGAATGTGTGTATAATTGCACACATGCATGTGTGTGAGAGGAGACAGAGAGAGAGAGAGAGATTGATTCTAATTGAAAGAGAGCTCTGGCCCCAGTTTGGAGAATGGGTTACAGGGGCAAGGGTGGATGCAGGGAGATAGTCAGGTGGCTAATACAGTCATCCAGGAAAGAAATAATGTTGTCTTAGACTAGTGAATTAAGGTGGTGGCTGTGGCTTTAGGGACAAGTAGATCAGTTTGCCTGGTTGAATGAATCGAATTTATTACTGGACTGGATTTGAGGGAGACCTGATGAAGATGATGATGACTGAGTGAATTGAAGAGTATGTTCTGGAAAATAATAGATTGGATCAAAGAGATTAATTTCTGTTTAGGAGTAAAGAAGGCCTGTTTTGAAGACCTGCTTAAGATTACAGAATGTGATGAAACAGTACCAGGAACTGGTAGACGCCATCTTAAACAAGTGATCCAACTTCGCATCTTCAATCATAGGATAAACTGACATCTTGTGCCTCCTAATGTGATTATCTGAGAACGGCCCAACATCACTTATGTAGACTTTCTGCCAACAATGTATAATCCGAATCCAGCCATGAGTAAACAATTAGACAAACCCAAATTGAATTCTCCTGTACCCTTAAAGAGGCTGTGGCCCTACTTTAGCTTAAAGGAGACTAAACAGTCACAAAAACAAAATGCAATGTGTGCTATTGAATTAGATCCTGAATCCAAAAGGAAAAAATGCTATAGAAGACATTACTGGGACAACTGATGAAATTTGAATATGTATTGTATATTAGATAATAGTTTTGCAATAATGTTAAATTTGCTGAATTATATTTTTCTTCTATGGTTATGTAAGAGAACATCCTGTTCTTATGAAATACATGCTGAAATATTTAGGGGTAAAGTGTCACAAAGTTGCAGTTTACTTTCAAATGATGCAGTAAAAGTAAAATGTATATAAACATATACACACACACACAAAGTAAATGTGACCAAGTGTTAGCAATTGCTGACTCTATTCTTGCAACTTGTGCTATTTGCACAATATTTCTGTAAATTTGAATTTTTCACAATTAAAAATTAAAAATTCAGGAACTATCCAGAGCTCTATACCATCTGCTAATACTTATTATTCAAAAAATGTATCATATACATTAGATTAGAAAGAACAATTTTGGATATTGTGAGTGTGAGTAACAACATTTATCTGTGGCCATCAATATAATTAGGAATTTAATTTCAGTGGTTACAAGACATGACCTTTCCTTCATAAGACATTCTACTACAATTTCAAGTTTATCTTTTCTATAAAAAATCATCACAGTGATCCTACCTGAGAACTTAACTAGATTCAACTAACATCCGTGGAGAACACTATAAGTGTAATGCTGGATTCTAGGTATGGTAGGGAACATGGAGATGAACATGACCGTCAGGGCTCAAGGAGCACGTGGTCCAGTGTGGAGGCTCAGACAAAGTCACACGATCACAGAAAGTCATGAAAACACAATAAATGAACTTCAAAGGGAGAGGAGGCCTACAGAGCAATATTTCCCAGATTCTCAAAAAATGTTATGCAGAGTGGTAAAATGTCACCACCAACAAAATGTTGGGAAATTTACATACAAGAAGGATATGAGGAAACAACCACCACCATCCACTTTCATTATCGTTTTGTAGAGGAAAGACATTTTAATATGAAAACAACTATGAAGAAAAATATCAAAGTAAAGGCTTTAAAAATGAAATGAATTTCTTTTATTGAGAAAAAAAGAGACAGTAGTAAAAGCTGTATGAGTGATGCCAACCAAAAAACTTAAGGAGCTCTGAGAAAGTCAGAGCAGTTTTTTTTTTTAATACTGAGAGGAAATAAGACTCATTTGAGAACTTAAGCAGCTATACTTGTTGCAGATGCAGTCATCCCTCAGTATCTGTGGGGGATTGGTTCCAGGACGCCCAGCATGCCAAAATCCCCACATGCTCAAGTCCCATATATAAAATGGCATAGTATTTTCGTATAACCTACACACACCCTCTTGTGTAGTTTAAATCATCTCTAAATTACTTATAATGTCTAGTACCATGTAAATGTAAATAGTTGCCAGCTCACAGCAAATTTAAATTTAGCTTTTTGAAACTTTCTGGATTTTTTTTCAAATATTTTTGATCAGAGGTTGGTTGAGTCCCTGCATGTGTAATCCACAGATACAGAGGGCTGACTATAATAGAAATAGGCTTTGGAATATTCACATGTGGGAAATCCACGTACAGGAAAATTTTTTTTGACTTTTTGAATTTTATTTTATTTATTTTTTTATACAGCAGGTCCTTATTAGTCATCCATTTTATACACATCAGTGTATACATGTCGATCCCAATCGCCCAATTCATCACACCACCACCACCACCCCCTGCCGCTTTCCCCCCTTGGTGTCCATACGTTTGTTCTCTACATCTGTGTCTCAGTTTCTGCCCTGCAAACCTGTTCATCTGTACCATTTTTCTAGGTTCCACATATATGTGTTAATATACGATATTTGTTTTTCTCTTTCTGACTTCACTCTGTATGACAGTCTCTAGATCCATCCATGTCT
Organism: Hyperoodon ampullatus; assembly: GCF_949752795.1. Taxonomy (NCBI): domain Eukaryota; kingdom Metazoa; phylum Chordata; class Mammalia; order Artiodactyla; family Ziphiidae; genus Hyperoodon; species Hyperoodon ampullatus. Next base: position 22,901,771 of record NC_136921.1, read on the forward strand.
CAACAAATGACTCAATTTCGTTCTTTTTTATGGCTGAGGAACATTTGATTGTATATATGTACCACATCTTCTTTATCCATTTGTCTGTCGATGGGCATTTAGGTTGCTTCCATGACCTGGCTATTGAAAATAGTGCTGCAGTGAGCATTGGGGTGCATGTGTCTTTTTGAATTATGGTTTTCTCTGGGTATATGCCCAGTAGTGGGGTTGCTGGATCATATGGTAATTCTATTTTTAGATTTTTAAGGAACCTCCATACTGTTCTCCATAGTGGCTGTATCAGTTTACATTCCCACCAACAGTGCAAGAGGGTTCTCTTTTCTCCACACCCTCTCCAGCATTTGTTGTTTGTAGATTTTCTGATGATGCCCATTCTAACTGGTGTGAGGTGATACCTCATTGTAGTTTTGATTTGCATTTCTCTAATAATTAGTGATGTTGAGCAGCTTTTCATGTGCTTCTTGGCCATCTGTATGTCTTCTTTGGAGAAATGTCTATTTAGGTCTTCTACCCATTTTTGGACTGAGTTGTTTGTTTTTTATTATTGAGCTGCATGAGCTGTTTATATATTTTGGAGATTAATCCTTTGTCCGTTGATTCATTTGCAAATATTTTCTCCCATTCTGAGGGTCGTCTTTTCATCTTGTTTATGGTTTCCTTTGCTGTGCAGAAGCTTTGAAGTTTCATTAGGTCCCATTTGTTTATTTTTGTTTTTATTTCCATTACTCTAGGAGGTGGATCAAAAAAGATCTTGCTGTGATTTATGTCAAAGAGTGTTCTTCCTATGTTTTCCTCTAAGAGTTTAATAGTGTCCGGTCTTACATTTAGGTCTTGAATCCATTTTGAGTTTATTTTTGTGTGTGGTGTTAGGGAGTGTTCTAATTTCATTCTTTTACATGTAGCTGTCCAGTTTTCCCAGCACCACTTATTGAAGAGACTGTCTTTTCTCCATTGTATATCCTTGCCTCCTTTGTCATAGGTTAGTTGACCATAGGTGTGTGGGTTTATCTCTGGGCTTTCTATCTTGTTCCATTGATCTATGTTTCTGTTTTTGTGCCAGTACCATATTGTCTTGTTTACTGTAGCTTTGTAGTATAGTCTGAAGTCAGGGAGTTTGATTCCTCCCGTTCCATTTTTTTCCCTCTAGACTGCTTTGGCTATTCAGGGTCTTTTGTGTCTCCATACAAATTTTAAGATTTTTTTGTTCTAGTTCCATAAAAAATGCCATTGGTAATTTGATAGGGATTGTATTGAATCTGTAGATTGCTTTGGGTAGTATAGTCATTTTCGCAATATTGATTCTTCCAATCCAAGAATATGGTATATCTCTCCATCTGTTTGTATCATCTTTAATTTTTTCATCAGTGTCTTATAGTTTTCTGCATACAGGACTTTTGTCTGCCTAGGTGGGTAATGTGTTGCTGGATTCTGTTTGCTAGTATTTTGTTGAGGATTTTTACCTCTATATTCATCAGTAATATTGGTCTGTAACTTTCCTTTTGTGTACTATCTTTGTCTGGTTTTGGTATCAGGGTGATGGTGGCCTCATAGAATGAGCTTGGGAGTATTCCTTCCACAATTTTTTGGAAGAGTTTGAGAAGGATGGGTGTTAGCTCTTCTCTAAATGTTTGATAGTTTTCACCTGTGAAGCTATCTGGTCCTGGACTTTTTTTTGTTGGAAGATTTTTAATCACAGTTTCAATTTCATTACTTGTGATTGGTCTGTTCATATTTTCTGTTTCTTCCTGGTTCAGTCTTGGAAGGTTATACCTTTCTAAGAATTTGTCCATTTCTTCCAGTTGTCCATTTTATTGGTATAGAGTTGCTTGTAGTAGTCTCTTAGGATGCTTTGTTTTTCTGCAGTGTCTGTTGTAACTTCTCCTTTTTCATTTCTAATTTCATTGATTTGAGTCCTCTCCATTTTTTTTCTTGATGAGTCTGGCTAATGGTTTATCAATTTTGTTTATCTTCTCAAAGAACCAGGTTTTAGTTTTATTGATCTTTGCTCTTGTTTTCTTTGTTTCTATTTCATTTATTTCTGCTCTGATCTTTATGATTTCTTTCCTTCTGCTAACTTTGGGTTTTGTTTGTTCTTCTTTCTCTGGTTCCTTTAGGTGCAAGGTTAGATTGTGTATTTGAGATTTTTCTTGTTTCTTGAGGTAGGCTTTTATAGCTATAAACTTCCCTCTTAGAACTGCTTTTGCTGCATCCCATAGGTTTTGGATCGTCGTGTTTTCAGTGTCATTTGTCTCTAGGTATTTTTTGATTTCCTCTTTGATTTCTTCAGTGATCTCTTGGTTATTTAGTAATGTATTATTTAGCCTCCATGTGTTTGTGCTTTTTACGTTTTTTTCCCCATAATTAATTTCTAATCTCATAGCGTTGTGGTCAGAAAAGATGCTTGATATGATTTCAATTTTCTTAAATTTACTGAGGCTTGATTCGTGACCCAAGATGTGATCTATCCTGGAGAATGTTCTGTGCACACTTGAGAAAAAAGTGTAATCTGCTGTTTTTGGATGGAATGTCCTATAAATATCAATTAAATCTCTGGTCTATTGTGTCATTTAAAGCTTGCATTTCCTTATTTATTTTCATTTTGGATGATCTGTCTGTTGGTGTAAGTGAGGTGTTAAAGTCCCCCACTATTATTGTGTTACTGTCGATTTCCTCTTTTATAGCTGTTAGCAGTTGCCTTATGTATTGAAGTGCTCCTGTGTTGGGTGCATATATATTTATAATTGTTATATCTTCTTCTTGGATTGATCCCTTAATGATTATGTAGTGTCCTTCCTTGTGTCTTGTAACATTCTTTATTTTAAAGTCTATTTTATCTTATATGAGTATTGCTACTCCATCTTTCTTTTGATTTCTATTTACATGGAATATCTTTTTCCATCCCCTCACTTTCAGTGTGTATGTGTCCCTAGGTCTGAAGTGGGTCTCTTGTAGACAGCATATATACGGGTCTTGTTTTTGTATCCATTCAGTCAGTCAGTGTCTTTTGGTTGCAGCATTTAATCCATTCAGGTAATTATTGATACATGTGTTCCTATGACCATTTTCTTAATTGTTTTGGGTTTGTTTTCGTTGATACTTTGCTTCTCTTGTGTTTCCCACTTAGAGAAGTTCCTTTAGCATTTGTTGTAGAGCTGGTTTGGTGGTGCTGAAATCTCTTAGCGTTTGCTTGTCTGTAAAGCTTTTGATTTCTCCATCGAACCTGCATGAGATCCTTGCAGGGTAGAGTAATCTTGGTTTTACGTTCTTCCCTTTCATCACTTTAAGTATATCATGCCACTCCCTCTGGCTTGTAGAGTTTCTGCTGAGAAATCAGCTGTTAACCTTATGGAAGTTCCCTTGTATGTTATTTGTCGTTTTTCCCTTGCTGCTTTCAATAATTTTTCTTTGCCTTTAATTTTTGCCAATTTGATTACTATGTGTCTCGGCATGTTTCTCCTGGGTTTATCCTGTAAGGGACTCTCTGCGCTTCCTGGACTTGAGTGGCTATTTCCTTTCCCATATTAGGGAAGTTTTCGGCTATAATCTCTTCAAATATTTTCTCGGGTCCTTTCTCTCTCTCTTCTCCTTCTGGGACCCCTATAATGTGAATGTTGTTGCGTTTAATATTGTCCCAGAGGTCTCTTAGTGTCCCAGAGGTCTCTTAGGCTGTCTACATTTCTTTTCATTCTTTTTTCTTTATTCTGTTCTGCAGCAGTGAATTCCACCATTCTGTCTTGTAGGTCACTTATCCATTCTTCTGCCTCAGTTATTCTGCTGTTGATTCCTTCTAGTGTAGTTTTCATTTCAGTTACTGTATTGTTCATCTCTGTTTGTTTGTTCTTTAATTCTACTAGGCCTTTGTTAAACATTTCTTGCATCTTCTCGATCTTTGCCTCCATTCTTTTTCCGAGGTCCTAGATCATCTTCACTATCATTATTCTGAATTCTTTTCCTGGAAGGTTGCCTATCTCCACTTCATTTAGTTGTTTATCTGGGGTTTTATCTTGTTCCTTCATCTGGTACATAGCCCTCTGCCTTTTCATCTTGTCTATCTTTCTGTGAATGTGGTTTTTGTTCCATAGGCTGCAGGATTGTAATTCTTCTTGCTTCTGCTGTCTGCCCTCTGGTGGATGAGGCTATCTAAGAGGCTTGTGCAAGTTTCCTTATGGAAGGGACTGGTGGTGGGTAGAGGTGACTGTTTTTCTGGTTGGCAGAGCTCAGCAAAACTTTAATCCACTTGACTGCTGATGGGTGGGGCTGGGTTCCCTCCCTGCTGGTTGTTTGGCCTGAAGTGACCCAACACTGGAGCCTACTTGGGCTCTTTGGTGGGGCTAATGGCAGACTCTGGGGGCGCTCATGCCAATGACTACTTCCCAGAACTTCTGCTGCCAGTGTCCTTCTCCCCACGGTGAGCCACATCCACCTCCCGCCTCTGCAGGAGACGTTCCAACACTATCAGGTAGGTCTGGTTCAGTCTCCCCTGGGGTCACTGCTCCTTCCCCTGGGTCCCGATGCGCACACTACTTTGTATATGCCCTCCAAGAGTGGAGTCTCTGTTTCCCCCAGTCCTGTCGAAGTCCTGCAATCAAATCCCACTAGCCTTCAAAGTCTGATTCTCTAGGAATTCCACCTCCTGTTGCCGGACCCCCAGGTTGGGAAGCCTGATGTGGGGCTCAGAACCTTCACTCCAGTGGGTGGACTTCTGTGGTATAAGTGTTATCCCGTCTGTGAGTCACCCACCCAGAAGTTATGGGATTTTATTTTACTGTTTACTGTTGATTGCGCCCATCCTACCATCTCATTGTGGCTTCTCCTTTGTCTTTGGATATGGGGTATCTTTTTTGGTGAGTTCCAGTGTCTTCCTGTCGATGATTGTCCAGAAGCTAGTTGTGATTATGGTGTTCTTACGAGAGGGAGTGAGAGCACGTCCTTCTGCTCCGCCATCTTGGTTCAGGGCCTCCAGTAATTAGTATCTTGAAATCTGTTTTTTGAATTGTAGTTGCAGCATGTGGGCTCAGTAGTTGAGGCACGCAGGCTCAGTAGTTGTGGCATGCAGCCTCAGTAGTTGTGGCATGCAGGCTCAGTATTTGTGGCATGCGGTCCCTAGAGTGTGGGCTTCAGTACTTGTGGTGTGTGGGCTCAGTAGTTGTGGCGTGCAGGCTCAGTAGTTGTGGCACGTGGGCTTAGTTGCTCTGCAGCATGTGGGATCATCCCAGACCAGGGATCGAACCTGTGTCCCCTGCATTGGTAGGTGGATTCTTAACCACTGCACCACCAGGGAGGTCCCTGTATCTTGAAATCTTAAAGCTTAAATCTAACTTCAAAAGCATTTGAGAAAATGTGAGGAAAGTTGCTTATTTAAGAAGAAAAAAAGTATAAATGTGTGTGTCTACACACACACACACATTACCCATGTACATAGGTACAAACATATATATACTCCCCAAAGTTTAAAATAATACTTATAATTGATTGAGAGAAAAACTGAGTTACATTATGGATACCAGTGTTGACTTAATCTCTTCAGATATCCCTAGTTTTGACTAAAAAAAATAAAGATAATACCAGTTCAATATGAGAAGCAAAGATTAGAAGGCACATCATCAATGTTTGTATGAATACTAAAAACAGCACTTTGAGCTGTTTCCAGTGGGTATATTTGAAATAAAGCTTTTCAACTCAATATAACAGTGAAACTCTTTGTTTTGGACAATTCAGTGAACTCACCATTTAATTAGAAAGGAAGCACTTGCTTGATAGTAAGGCAAGTTTGTTGAAAAACAGGAAAAAAGGGGCTTTTTCTGTGTCTTGTTCCATTAATCACATATTTGAAAGTGACTAATTTACCCATGGTTAAAAGGAACTTGCAGACACTGAATGTGTATCTGTTTTGCATTGTCCTTAAATTACTTTCTGCCAAGTACCCTAATACAGGGGTCCCCAACCAACAGGCCACGGACTGATACTGGTCCGTGGCCTGTTAGGAACTGGACCACACAGCAGGAGGTGAGTAGCAGGCAAATGAGCGAAGCTTCATCTGTATTTACAGCCGCTCCCCATCGCTCGCATAATCGCCGAGCTCCGCCTGCTATCAGATCAGCAGCGGCATTAGATTCTCACAGAAGCGCGAATCCTACTATGAATTGCACATGCGAAGGATCTCGGCTGTGTGCTTTTTATGAGAATCTAATGCCTGATGATCTGAGGTGGAGCTGAGACAGTGATGCTAGTGCTGGGGAGTGGCTGCAAATAGATTATCATTAGCAGAGAGGTTTGACTGCACAGAGACCATAATCAATCAATTGCTTGCGGACTCATATAAAAACCCTGTCAGTGAGTGGCAAGCGAAAACAAGCTCAGGGCTCCCACTGATTCTGCATTATGGTGAGTTGTATAATTATTTCATTATATATTACAGTGTAATAATAATAGAAATAAAGTGCACAGTAAATGTAATGCACTTGAATTATCCTGAAACCTTCCCTCCCCCACCCGGTTTGTGGAAAAATTGTCTTCCACGAAACTGGTCCCTGGTGCCAAAAAGCTTGGGGACTGCTGCCCTAATATAAGCTGTATAGTAAACTACATTACATTTCAAACTTTCCCAGTTATAAGTTAGGTTCAATAATAATGATTCCGGGCTTCCCTGGTGGCGCAGTGGTTGAGGATCTGCCTGCCAATGCAGGGGACACTGGTTCGAGCCCTGGTCTGGGAAGATCCCACATGCCGCGGAGGAACTAGGCCCGTGAGCCACAACTACTGAGCCTGCGCGTCTGGAGCCTGTGCTCCACAACAAGAGAGGCCGCGACAGTGAGAGGCCTGCGCACCGTGATGAAGAGTGGCCCCCGCTCGCCGCAACTAGAGAAAGCCCTCGCACAGAAATGAAGACCCAACACATCCAAAAATAAATAAATAAATAACTTTAAAATAATAATAATGATTCCTTCATTCTGTAACATCCTGCTAAAACTTCCAGCAAGTTCACTAGTGATGAAAGTTGTTTTCTGGCTTTCTGACTGCTGTATTCTGGAGATGCATCATAAAGTGTGAGGTGCATACTTAACAGTCAAGAGGAAATCCTTTCCTGTACCAAGGATGGCTGTCAATCAAACCAGCCCTCCCGCCCTTTTTATTTTCGGAAAAATGCAGATAAAGATGAAAGCAACTGACAAAATGAGAATACAAAACTGGAAAAATTTGAGATCTCCCTTACTATATCTTTATTACATATCATTGAAATGCAGTTCTATCATGATGTCATTAGAATCAGAAATATATCTTATTATTGGCTTTGTAGACAGAAATAAATGTTGCTCAATATTCTCAAACATTTTGACTTTGCATCACTTGTCTAGTCCAGCTTCTGGGACTGAGTAAGAGACTTTTTTGCTGAACTTATCCACTCTGTCTTTAATGAATCTATTACTACAGTTTCCAGCCATTGCTACCAAGATCTGGGTGTTATCTGTGCTACAACTCCTGGCAGAGGAAAAGGGACTATGAAAGGGTGATGCCTCCACGTTGTTATCTTATCTTACAATCTTGATAAATCATCAGTACTCTGCCTCCCCCTCCCCCCACCCCCCCAGGGTATGAGCTAATAGCACTACGGACATTATGCACACTAAATTAGTGCCTTCTCTAATGAAATGCCTGATCTAGAAAAATAACTCATGTGGATTGCAAATTGTGAATAGAATGCAGGAAAATTTGCGCTACGCTGGCCCTGGGAGAGTGCCCTTAAAGATTTTACTCAAAGCTGTGATGGGAAGACCAACAGCACAAGAAATCGATTTGAATTGATTAGATCCATTAATCAGGTATTTTCTGAGTTTTGCTTATCTACCCACCTTAGAGAGGAAATAGCTGAGAAGAAACACTAATGGATAAGTGGGAGTGAAGCAAGGAAAACTAGTAGATGGCTCAGCAGTGCTATTTATGGCAACTGCAAATCATGCCCATCTTTCCTATTTTCCTGAAATATGCCTGCCCTGAAGTTAGAGCAGAATGCCTTTTCAGCGTGACTTTCTTCAGAGTCCTTGAACTGTGACCTTTGTTAGATTACAAGCAAGCCACTAGGGTTTAGAGTTAATATTTAATCTTTCTGTCCTCAGTTTCAAGGGTGCATAGGAGGGGTGTGATGATACTCTCAGTGTAAAAAGCATAGACTTGTACATTTGGGGAGCAATCTGGGCTTTAGAGATAGACAACCTTCTAATCTCAAATGTAATCTTGGTTTTTAGGGCTTATTGGGACCAGTCATCAAATATTTTACTTACAGGAATTTTATTTTCTAATTTTTTTAAGAAAAATGCTTGCGTGTTTGTTGCATATCCATAGAATTGATTCTATCTGAAATGTCATCTTTTGTCATCTCTAAAGCTGAATGCATAAAGGAAGGAGAGAAAAAGTCTTAATAATTTTATCTTGTTACTTTTATTTTTTTTTTTTGCGGTACGCGGGCCTCTCACCATTGTGGCCTCTCCCGCTGCAGAGCACATGCTCTGGACGCGCAGGCTCAGCGGCCATGGCACATGGCCCCAGCCGCTCCGCGGCATGTGGGATCCCCCCGGACCAGGGCACGAACCCGCGTCCCCTGCATCGCCAGGCGGACTCCCAACCACTGCGCCACCAGGGAAGCCCTCTTGTTACATTTTATATTTAAATAAATTATAACAGACATGAGCTAAATTTGAAAGTGCAAATGATGGTTTGGGGGGTGAAGTTAAAACTTTTTTCATTGATATCCTCAGGACTATAAACTCACCCAGGGGTACTATTGGGCAAACGAATCAAGTCAGAGTTCATTTAAGTGTCAACCTAATAATGTAGAAGGACCATCCATACTGTGTGTTCGGTAGAGGGAGGGACAGTGCATTATCCACCAACAAGGAATGCCAAGATGGTAAATAGTGTCCCTGTTGCTATTTTTGAAAAATATTTGGGTCAGCATTTACAAGCCTGGCAAAACAAACAACTATTTCTTCACAGACTAGAACCAGCTCTTTAATGATCAGAAAATACATTGCTAGTTGATCATGATTAGTGCTAAACTGAAGTCTTCTGTCACTGTTTGATTTTCATATTAGGAAATGGATTACTCCAAATTTTTATTGTCCTTATTTAGCAATTGGTATTACTACACACACACACACACACACACACACACACACACACACACAAATGGTCTTATAACATATAAACTGCTCTGCAACTTATTCACTTTAACAAAATATCAGGGATACCTTTCCCATATTCTGGGTATAATTATATAAGCAATTTTATACTGAGGTTGTCCTCCATCTCCATTTTTTTTCCTGTTTTTTTAAATTAAAATTTTTTATTGAGGCGTATTTCCTTTACAATATTAGTTTCAGGTGTACACCTTAGTGATTCAGTATTTCTATAGATTGTACTCCATTAAAAGTTATTACACAACAATGGCTATAACTCCCTGTGCTGTTCAGCATATCCTTGTTGCTTATCTATTTTATACATAGTAGTTTGTATCTCTTAATCCCATATTCCTTATCTTGTCCCTCCCCCCTTCCCTCTCCCCACTGGTAACCACTATTTTGTTTTCTGTATTGGTGAGTCTGTTTTTGTTTGCTATAGACATTCATTCGTTTTATTTTTTTAGATTTCACATATAAGTGACATCATACAGTATTTGTCTTTCTCTCTCTGACTTATTTCGCTAAGCATAATATTCTCTAGGTCCATCCATATTGCTGCAAATGGCAGAATTTCATTCTTTTTTCCCAGCTGAATATTCTATTGTATATGTATATATATAAATCACATCTTATTTATCCATTATTCTGTTGATGGACACTTAGATTGCTTCTATTATCTTCGCAGTTGTAAATAATGCAGCTAAGAACATTGGGGTACATATATCTTTTGAATTAGTTTTTTAGTTTTTTTCTGGTATGTGCCCAGGAGTAGAATTGCTGGATCATGTGGTAGCTCTATTTTTAGTTTTTTAAGGAACCTCCGTACTGTTTTCCATAGTAGCTGTACCAATTTATATTCCCACCAACAGTATACAAGGATTCCCTTTCTCCATATCCTCATCAACATTTCTTATTTGTAGACTTTTTGATGATGGCTATTCTGACAGGTGTGAGGTGATAGCTCATTGTAGTTTTGATTTGCATTTCTCTAATAATTAGCCACGTTGAGTATCTTTTCATGTGCCTGTTAGCCATCTGTATACCTTTGGAGAAATGTCTATTTAGGTCTTCTGCCCAATTTTTGATCGGGTGGTTTGGTTTTTTTGATATTGAGTTGTATGAGCTGTTTGTATATTCTGGATCTTAATCCCTTGTTGGTTGCATCATTTGCAATTTTTTTTTCCCATTTTGTAGGCTGTCTTTTCATTCTGTTGATGGTTTCCTTTGCTGCGCAAAAGCTTTTAAGTTTGATTAGGTCCCATTTGTTTATTTTTGCTTTTATTTCTTTTGCCTTAAGAAACTGATCAAAGAAAATACTGCTAAAATTTATGTCAAAGAGTGTTTCACCTATGTTATTTTCTAGGAGTTTTATAGTTTCAGGTCTTATATTTAGGTCTTTCAACCATTTTGAGTTTGTGTGAGAGTGTTCTAATCTCATTGTTTTACATGTGGCTGTCTAATTTTCCCAGCACCACTTGTTGAAGGGACTGTCTTTTCTCCATTGTATATTCTTGCCTCCTTTGTCATAGATTAATCAACTGTCGGTGCATGGTTTATTTCTGGGCTCTCTACTCTGGCCCATTGGTCTATGTGTCTGTTTTTGTACAAATACCGTGCTTTTTTTTAACGATATAAACTTTTAATGTAAAGCTAATATAAACCTCTGAAACTTGCAAGCCCATCTTCACTGGACAAGAATCATTCTAGCAAGAAACATCATAATGATACATACAAAGGAGAAACTTTGGAAACTGGGAATTGAGTCTCCTTATTCTACTATTAACATGTCATGTGAAAAGTTTCTTAACTTCACTGAGCCTTGATTTTCTTAAATATACAGGATATAACCACCTAGTATTTGGGGAGGCTTTGAGATGCTGCATATGAAAGCGTGATCATGCTTAAAGTGTTTAAACAAAGTGTGCTCAGTAAATGTAATATGTACGTAAGATACACAGGGCCTACAGAATTTGAATGTAGCCAGAAAAGGAGGCTCAGTTCATGTTGTATGTAGTAGGGGGTTCCTTTTTTTCCCATTCCAAACAGGTTGATGGGTGTTTGCTACAATATGTGTACTATTAGTTCCAAAGAAGCACAAGTCTTGTGGCTCACACAGGTGGGGTGTGAGTAGAAGTCAAACAATGGGATGGCAAGATAGGGTTGGGGTGCCAGGATGGGGTGAGTGCAAGACGTTCACCTTTTGTCTCAAACAGAAAGCGAAGTGGTGGCAGTGGGTGGGGCTCCATCACAGCTTTTCTTTCCTCCTTTGTTCCATTTCCTTCTTAAAAAAAAAATTTATTTTATATGGGGGTATAGTTGATTTACAATGTTGTGTTAGTGTATATGTATAGCTGAATCACTTTGCTGTACATCTGAAACTAACACAACATTTTTTTTTCTTTTTTTCTTTTTCGGTACACGGGCCTCTCACTGTTGTGGCCTCTTCCGTTGCGGAGCACAGGCTCCGGACGCGCAGGCTCAGCAGCCATGCCCCACAGGCACAGCCGCTCCGCAGCATGTGGGACCCTCCCGGACCGGGGCATGAACCCGTGTCCCCGGCATCGGCAGGCGGACTCTCAACCACTGCGCCACCAGGGAAGCCTTAAGCCTATTCTTTTTTTAAAGAAACTACATTCGAGATAAATTTTGGACATTTCTCCCAGTTTTGATATCTTTGTTTCTTTCCCTAAATAATGTTGCAACAATGATGTTTTACACAATTGTTTGTAGTAAATTTGAAGTTTTTAAATGATACATCTAATCCACTAATGTGAACATTAATGACATTTTCCTCCATAGGAAGATATCTTCGCAGTTCTGAAGAACCAGTTTACAATTGGATCAAATATTACTACACACTCTGTATTTACTTTGTGTTTTACTTGATTAAAACTTTTCCCGTGATCCTATTATAGAGGTTTTAATGAGACTGAAATAACTCCATTTTAATGCTTAATTTAAATTTTCTAGTTCAGTCTAAAATAATTTTACATATTGTAGAAAAAGGCATATTTTCTCTAATAATGAATTAACTAAGTAGTTGGATATATGTGAGCAAATTATTTCTGGGTGTCCGAGTTTTCATCTATAAAGTACAAATTGGTTTGCTGGTTTACTTTCCTTTTCAATCTTCTCCAGTCTCGCTTACCAGGATATCATCCAAGATACAGTTGGCACTACAATTCTTAAAGAGGAAAGATCTTTGTTTTGGAGACTAATTCTTCAAGTCTCCTTGTTAGGAGCTTGGGGAGGCAGGGTACATACAGGAGAGTTATTTGCATAAGGGTAAGAGAGAGCAGAAAAAAACAAAAGAACTTGGAGCCAGACAGCATGGTTCAGTTTGGAAACTGAGTTGGTGAAACGGCCAAAAGTGATTCTAAGGAGGATGCTTAATATGAAATTTAAAATCCTTTGTGTTTCTCCAATATAAATACCGTCCATTTCCCAAATGGTCAGAATGTTATATTGCAATTTTTTAAAGTTAATAATATGGCTCTCATGCAAATATAAAATGAACATATGCCAAAGATTTTATTCAACTCATTAATAATGCAGGAAGCTATGATATTAGGACTACTTGAAATGAGAATTTGAAGAAAAGCAATAAATGAAATCAGGAATGCTTAAATGAATTTGCTAATAGATGCAAAGCTGGTTAATTTCTTATAGAGCTGTAACATTTTATGTTTGGGGTCAGTTTCTATAAGGCAGAAATAAATTGTATCTTAACTGGGCAAAATTCATTCCCATTGCTTTGGACAAGAATCATTTGCATTGCTATCAGTTTTTCACAACCCTGAGAGAGTTGTAAAAAGCCTGATTAATAGAAAGATAATTAGAGATGCACACCTGTGTAAAATCAGGCAATCTCCACGGAGTCCAGTAGACCATACCTAGGCCTTCACTGAAAGGACACATAGTAATCTTAGTAATCTCTTTTGCTCATTTCCAAGTCATAGACAATTCTTCTTGGCAGGAGAGACAAGTAGACACACACTGGATTGTATAAAAATTATGGAAGAGGGTTGAAATGCCTGTTTGAGCTGATGTGATGGAGGAAGAAAATAGCATGGTCAGAATGGTGTGACTGGAGTTCAACACTTAGGTAATCATAAGAACAGAAATGACTGGGAAGTCTTGGGGAAGGACACTAGACTCCTCATGAAATGTTGACTGGACCCAATCAGTCTCGTCTGGATTTTAATTGACAAGGTGACCACAACCACGACTGACATCTTGTCTGCACTTTTCATAAAATTATATTCACTTGTGAGAGTTAAAAGTTCTACTTCCTTCAACTTCCATGGGGAAGTTTTGGAGTATAAAAATTTCAAACCTATTCAGTAATGGTAACATCTTCAAACACAGCACTGAATCTCGTTGCTTCTCTGCCGGCTAATATAGCACTTCAGTATCCCTGAAGACTGCAGTTGCTCCTGGCTTAGCAACTAATATTAAGGAAAACAATGAGAAGATGAACAGAGATGTGCTTTTGTCAGCAGTGACTTTTGAAGTACACCCACTCACAGTGGTTGAGGATTCTTTGCCACTGTTTGATGAGTTTGGAGTTAGCTAGAGAGTTCAGAGATCTAGCTGAATTTGGTTTCAACAACAAAATCAAAATCTGAAGTTGCCTATTCTAGAATTATTCATGCCGTAGTATCATTTTGCAGTCTTTGGGAGAAATTCAGGACTGGTTCCAAGAGGCAGCATAGTGAAGTGGTTAAGAGTTCTGGTTCTATGGCCATACTCCCTGAGTTTGAATCATGATTCTACCTTTTACCAGTCATATAACCCTGGGGGAGTCACTTAACTTCTCCTTGCCCCTCAGGTCCCCTAATTGTAAAACACGATGACAGGTATACCGTTCTCATAGAGTTGAAGTGAGCATTAAATAAATCAATTTGTATAAAACAAGCCTGACACATATTAAGTACTATATATATATATATATATAGGCTTTTATTCTAAATTGACAGTTTTAGCTTACAAGATCAAGGTTAATGAAATGTTTCCATGAGTAATAGACTTTTAAATATGTTTAAATACACACAGACAGATATCATATATATTTACAGAGGTGTAGAAATCAGAAATCTACTAGAAAAATAGAAACAGTAGAATACACACACACATTACATATGTATATATGTATTATATGTAAAGAGAGAAAATGTATGTAACATGCATCACATATATATGTATATATAAATATACATAGAGAGAGAGAGAGAGCAAGAGTGAGAGAGCAAGGGAGATCGATTTCAAAGAACTGGCTTATGTAATTGTGGTGTCTGGCTTGGCAAGTTTGATATGCATGGGGGCAGGCCAGTAAGCTGGAACCTCTTGGGCAGCAGCTAACACTACAGTCCATAGGAAGAATTTCTTCTTCCTCAGGGAAACCTCAGTTTTTCTATCAAGGTATTCAACTGATTAGGCAAGGCCCAACCATATTACAGAGGAGAATCTTCTTTACATAAAGTCAACCGATGGTAGATATTAGCATCTGCAAAATACCTTTACAGCAGCATCTAGATTAGTGTTTGATTGATTAAGGGGTTACTATAGCCTAGCAAACTTGACACATAAAACTAACCATCACAAGAGACTTTCAATTCTAGATTACATTTCCTGATGGCTAGGGTTTTTTAAATTTTTATTTATTTATTTATTTATTTATTTATTTATTTGGCTGTGCTGGGTCTAAGTTGCAGCACACAGGATCTTCGTTGTGGCACACGGCATCTTTTAGTTGCAGCATGCAAACTCTTAGTTGTGGCATGTGGGATCTAGTTCCCTGACCAGGGATTGAACCTGGACCCCCTGCATTGGGAGCACAGAGTTTTAGCCACTGGACCACCAGGGAAGTCCCTTGGCTAGGCTTTTTAATAAAGGCTTATGAGGGAAACTTTCATCCTGACACTGCTATTACTAATTTGCTGGCATCATTTGTTTTTGACTCTGAGAGAATAAATTAAGTAGCTGTTTGTCAACAATAGCCAGCTCCTAATGTCCGGAACCTGTTTTTCCCACTTGAGAAGCACTTTAAGAAAATCATCAGGAAGTCAGTTGTTCTTGGCACAAGGCTTTGTCATTTTCCATCATCCACTGGGGGGCACAGCTTTCTTCACAGTAACTGAAGAGACCCTTGGAGTTAGGGGAGTGGCTTTGCTTTTCTCCTGTTAAGAACCCTAGAATCATAGAATTTCAGAAGGTGAAGAGCTACCCTTTTTCCTCATTTTACAACAGAGGCGCTAAAGCCTAAGGGATGTAACATCACACAGCAAGTCAGTGTCTGGAACAGGAACACAACGAGGTTTCCTAATCCCTGTCGAGTCTAATCTCTCCTGATGTTTTCCACTCCCCCTTTTTTGGTCTAGACATTTTCCTTAGCTATTCAAAGTATGACAAAAGGCTTCACATTAAATCCAACAATGCTGCAAAACATCTTCAGACTTTTTCAGGAAAGTTAATGTTAAGTCAAGGTATTTATAATTTCATTATTTTGACTTCTTTTCTTACAGTAATGGGGTGAATGGTGGAATACTTGATAATACAATGCTGTGGATAAATACAAGGAAATCTGAAGAGAGAAGAGATATTTGTTTGAATCACTAAAAATCTAAATGAATGTTCATTTCTAAAATGTCTCAATCAGTGTAAAAATGGGCAAAAATCTTTGTTTCATAAGCATACAGGCCAATAACAGCTCCAAAAGGTGTCATCCAGAAACCAGAATTCATTTCAGGTAGATACTCACCCAGTGGACATAGAAGACACGGTCAGCCTTGTATTAAAATTACCAATGAGCTTGTCTGTCTTCTTACATGCCCATACAGGAGCCCTTTGATAATCAAGTATCATTAATCTTTTTTAACTTCTAGTGCCTAGGACAGCCCTTGGTACATATCTAGGAATTAACATATGAGATGAATTAAGTGCACTCCTAGAATTGAGGTCTTCTACTTGCCTTGATATAGGCGGTTGGTGATGGCAAAACACTTCCTAGTTCTTTTGAGGTGGAGCAAATAGCCATCACTTATTAGTTGTTTGTAAGATATACTTTCAGAAACAGGATAAACATAATACTGGAGCTATTGACAAATATTTACAAAGAGGAATAGTGAGGCATGAAGATAATATGACATTAAAAGTAACAAGTTACTACTTGAATGGGTCATGAGATATATTGTAGGTTGTAAATATTTGCCCCTTTTTTCTACTAAGAAAGGGCTTAATGATAAAGATATGAAGTATTAGTATTTAATATCTACTCAGTACTATATGGCACATCTAATTAAACACTGGACTTATATATAACAAAGCAATTATAAGCAGTGCTTTGAACTTTATAGCTTCATTACATGTATATAGGACTTACAAAGTTCTGTTTACTGCAGGGTCAAAAATGCAGGAAGGAACAAGCGGAATGGTTAAAACACGCAGGAGAGGTTGGGTTCTCGTGACCCCTCCAGTAGGCACTATAATACAAGCAGACCCTCCACTTGTCCAAACCACAGGCAGATGTCATTACTCAACAAGATGTTAGCTAGCAAGACTTGCGTGGGTGGTTATTTGTTGAAGGTTGAACATATTTTCAATTTGGTACCTATAAACCAATTATTCTTTGGTAGAGCTGCATTTCTTAAAAAGAGTTTGAATTCTAGGACAAGCTCAGTCTCAGGAAGTTTGTATGTCTTAGAGCAAAACCTGTGAAATGTGTTCTACCTGAATTTCTTAATTTGCAATATTTGGGACCAACCTTACATCACCATGAAGAGGGTTACACATTTCTCCATAAGGCTGTGAGCCCCTGGAGGGCAGAGACAGTATACTTGTCTCTTATGCACTATAGGACTTGGCATGTATAATACTGTAGCAGTAATTTCTATTTATTGAACATTCATTTAATGGTCAGTAATTATATTAATTTAATAATATCAAAATGTTAATAAATTAAATTCTATTTATTTTAGGCATGCCTCTAGGCACTTTAAACACATTACAGTGTTTAATGCTTATACTAACTTTGCAAGGTAGATTTATTATCTCCATTTCAAAGGGGGAGAACTAGACTCAGTAGGTATAGGAATCTTACTAGAAAGTGGCAGAGCCAAATTTCAAGGTGAGATTTGTCGGATTCTACTCGGTCTGTTTCCTTTCTTACATGGGGTCTGTACTCAATAAATGTTGAATGAATGAATGGTCTTCTTTAAAATCTTTATAAACTATGTGACAGTTGCCTGGTATGCATTTAATTTTAAGCGACTAATGGGACATTAAAACTTTAAGGAATTATTGACATGTTCTAAAATGGACATTTTGTTTCTAATAGCACAATAGCAAACACCCAGACATCACATTCATTCATAAGCTTTGGGCATGTTCCAAAGATTCTGATACACCTTGTTTGTTCACTTCCCCACACAATGCATTGATTTGCTATCATACACCCACACAAGATACCTATCTTACTCGCACAAGATACCTTCTTTTTATATCACCACTTTGATAAACACATGTTCAACTGAAATCATCTTGAGTAAGATTAGGGATATAAAAGTGTGATGAATTGACCTGTAATTCTCATCATGATTACAAAGTGCAAAGTGTACAGAGTCCTCCTGATCTCTCTAGGCAAAGAATTTTGCCAAACACTCTATAAGTGTCTCATCACTGTTGGAAAGAGTACCTGGAACAATTTTCAAACTCAGTCATTGACTGCCAAGCTTGAATCACATCTTGAGAGCCAACAAAGAGGAAGTGATTCTGTGTTACATGACGATAATCTAGAATTTTTATATGAGCCTTTATCTTAAGTAAGGTTGAATAAAGCAGTGAACAAAGAGTAAGATTTGTAACTTTTACATACCTTTACTATATGCCAAGAAATACTCACAGTGGTCTACTTGAATTTTCTCTTTTAACCCTCTCACTTAAGCTTTCTGTGAGGAAAGCACTATTAACTCCATTTTACAGATGAAGTCACTGAGCAGAAAGCACAACTTGCCAAGAGTCACATAAGTAGCAAGGAGTGAAGGCAGGACTGAAACCAGCATCTAACTCCAGGGTCCACGTTCTTAACTTCTTTTGAAACTGCTTTTGAGAAGTCTTCCTTGACTCAAGGATTAAGAAACTTTGACCCAGTATAGCATGTCTGTGAACATCTAAAATTTAACATGTTCAACACTATTTCCTCTCCACTGCACCATCCTGGCCCTAATTGTCTCTCCTCTTCTTCCTTTACCCTTTATTTCTTTTCACATAGTTCCCAGACTTGAAACATTGGCATCTCTCAATTGCCTAATATTTAATTTATTACCAAGCTCTGTGATTTCTTTTTGCAATGTGCCGTGAATGTATTTCTGACTTTTCCCACTTAATTTCCACTACTTCAGTTCAGAGCTCATTGTTTCTCATCTAAGCACTTGTAGTCATTTTCTGACAACTTCTCCCACCTCCGTGTTGTTATTATTATTATGATTATCAGCACATCCTATTATTATTCTAAGATTTATCCTAAAGCTAACCTGTGATGATTCTTGTCCCCTGATTTTTAAAAACAATTCTTTCATCTCTTTTGCATATAGAATTATGTCCAAATTTCTCACCTAAGGCTGTGGGGAAATGAATTGAGAACCCCGCCCCCCTTCCCAGCTACTATCAGAAAAGACCTGGGGACTTTCCCAGCCATTTTCAAGTAAGGTTGTGGCCCTCCAGTTCAAACAGCAGCCACAGGAAGTACTCACATGCTTCTTATCATAATAAGTCCTGAGTTGTTATTTCACAAGCAGGGTGGGCGATCAAGGCCCTGTTACAAAAAGAAATATGATATCCTTAGAGGAGACTAGACTGTGTTGTTTTTAGAAGAAAATTAATGTTTGTTATAGTGAGATGTGCTTTCCTTTGATGGTAGAGCTTCTTCCCGCACCTTGGGGGAGCAGAGCCACTTAGGCTTCTTCAGAGCCTGAAAATCCTAAGCAAAGGAAAGGCTGCTTTAGTATTTGGTTGAAGGTCAAGGATCCAATGCTGGCAAAATACAAAAAGGCAAATAGCTTTCTTTTCTTACTGGAGAAGAGGCGAAGCTTTGAGATGAAAAGGATTAGGATTCCATATGTAGAGAACTGAGATTGAAAAGAGATTATGAGATGATTGTCAGAGGGATTTAAAAGATAAACCATGGCTGGGAATGAGGGGGGTGAGCTCCCTCTCTATCATTCTCTATAAGTTTAAACTCTTATTCTGATTTCTTTCCTTTTTTCGCCCTTCCCTTCCCTTCCTTTCTTTTTCCTCCCCCTTCTTCTCTCACTTTTTAGTACTTACCATCTCATGATATAAGTCAGTTTGTCTTATTATTGTCTATCTCCATCTACTAAAATGTAAGCCCCATGAGGACAAGGAACTTCATATTATTCACTGCTCACTCCCTGAAGTCTAGAACAGAGCCTGGCGCAAGTTAGTTGCTCAATAAATATGTGTTGAAGGAAAGAAGGAAGGATGGAAGGAAGGCATGCAAGAACCTCAGAAGGGACAGACTATGAACAGTCTTTCCCCATCATGTGTACTGAAAGGGACTGAGTTGCATTCTGTTTCTCTGTGCTATTCTGCTTTGGGAAGCTTGCCTGATGTTTTAGGAAGTGAGTTGCTTAAACGTGGAAGAATCTCATAAACCTAATATAGAACAAGAGGAGGAAGACACAAGAGAATGCCTACAATATGATTCCATTTATATAAAGCTAAACAGACAAAAGTAAACTGTGTTGTTAAAGGATGCTTTCATGATTGGTAAGACTATTTTTTTTAAAAAGCAAGGAAATGGTTATCAAAACAGGATAATGAGAGTTAGAAAGAAGGTGTGATTGGCTGGGCTATTCATCAGCCACTATGTGGCCACACAGTCCTACAGGTTGATGCTATTCTGACTATTCTGATGCTAGTCCTCAGTTGATGCTATTCTGACTTTTCCATGAACTTGAAAATATCTTGAAGAATAGTCCCCAGTGAGTTGGAAGGTGTTATGGTTACGCTTATTGCATAATAAAGCACCCCAAAACTTAGTGATGTAAAAAACTCATTATGCTTACAGATTTAGCGAAAGATTATAGGACTAATTAATGGCTAAGCTAGGAATTGAATTAAAGACTCCTGAATTCCAGTAGTTACTGTGTACACTCTGCCCCTTTGCTTTCCTTTCATTGTTTTTCCTCTTCATCAAGTATTTTGGTTTTCAGGTAAGCAGGAGAAATAGGGGAGGCAATTATTATCTCATGTCATTCATTTATTAGGTAAACTTCAAAGCTGGAGGTGGCCTTTGACCTGTCTATTGATTTGTCTGAGAGCTTCCATCTGCCAGCCTCTGCTCAGGCCAATATTTGGTCAAAATGAGGAGAGAACAAAAGAACGAAAAATGAGGTAAAGGAAGCAAGTCATCTGAAACATCGATTAAGAGATTACACTATTACACTTATGACAGGAGGAAGGAGGAATGGTTTTTCTTAAATAAACTGGTCAAAGAAAAACTGTGGGTGAGGTTAGTTAAAGTCACATGCACGTCCTGGAATTCTAGACCTTTATACAGGGCAGATTCTTGTTTTGATTATGTAAGACATCAATATAACTCATGGTAAAACAAAAGCTAGGATTCCTGTCGGGTTTATCAGCCTTCATGCTGGGAGTGCCCCCTTACTCTGATGTGATGTTGACAGGCTTGTTGACAGGCTGGCTGTCCCCTCTGTCAGGAGCACAGACACATTCCGTATATGTGGAGTAAAGTCCATATGGTAGGAAGAGGTTCAGAAATGTAAAACAGCGTAGACCAGACTGGCCATTTACACTCAAAGTTTTAGTTGCTGGTTAGCTTTCTTAAAAGTGTATTCTCAAAGTAAAAAGAAACACACACCCACAAAACACTGCCAGATCCCTTATTCTCATGCTAGTTTTTAGTCTCATTTCAAAGTTTTCTCACATGCACATTTGTCTACCCAATTAGAAGACTTTGTCATAGACCGTGTGGTGAAATGTTTGTATTTTTTAAAAATTGGAGTCAGAAGGGCAATAATGTCCTAATGCTTTGGGAACTGCTGTAGAGGTAAAGCATCAGAGATTTGTCCAGACCACCTATTCAGGTTAGTTTATACTTGCCATCGAAAATAAAATTCCAATGTTTAGAAAGTTAAAGAGAATATGAAATATCTCTTAAAATAATTTTTTTGGTGTGACTTATAATATACTAACCAAACCTGTGGGTTAACATCGCTATGTAATTTTTCACAGTAATGACTTCTGAGTCCTCTTCCTTCAAATAGTGTATGAATGGCCTTTATTGTTTGCACGTGAAGGGACTTTACTCACGCTTGTGCCCATCATGCAACATCTCTCGCTCATTTCTGAGTGGCCAACTGTGCTTTTCTCTGCTCCTGTGCTTTCTTGTACCTCCTTGCTGGCTGCAGGTCACCCACACATCTCCAGACCTCTTGACTTCGATGGAGGCAGAGGGCATCTGTGTGGGAAAGGCCCCAGCTAACATCATCATGCTCTTCTTTCTGGCTCTTCCCTGTGATATGGATTTTAAATGACTTTCAGTGGAAGACACATATCAATAAAAACCATGCAATAAGTAGGCTGAAAAAAGAAGAAAAGCCAAAGAGGTCTGGATAAGCCATAAATTGTTGTTAATCCATACTGTTGTTAACCACTTCTTTTTTTAAAGGTGGTAGGAGTAGAATTTTAGAAGTTAGAAAATAAAGAATATTTCATTTTGGGTCAACCAAACTGACTGTGAAATCTTCCAGAATCAAATTTAATCTCTCTCTTTCGGATTTTTTGGTTACATTTTTGCTCATGGTGCGTTTGAAGTGATGTACTAACTATATATAAAATATAATAGTTGGGCTTCCCTGGTGGCACAGTGGTTGAGAGTCCGCCTGCCGATGCAGGCAGGGAACACGAGTTCGTGCCCCGATCCAGGAAGATCCCACATGCCGCGGAGCAGCTGGGCCCCTGAGCCATGGCCGCTGAGCCTGCGCGTCTGGAGCCCGTGCTCTGCAACAGGAGAGGCCACAACAGTGAGAGGCCTGTGTACCGCAAAAAAAAAAAAAAAAAAAAAAGTATGTGTGTATATATATATATATATATATATATATATGTATATATAAAAAATAGTTGAGCTTGATAGCACATATTGTTCCAACAATCTCTAAGGCACCTTATTGTTTGCCCAAGGGTTAATTTAATATGATTGTTTTAATTCTTTACTTAAAGAAATAAAAGGTGAAATGATTTGCACATGAGGTCACTTTTTTTGATATGTAATTTGATAACCATTCCTGAAATATCTGGAATTAAAGACAATTATTTTAACAAGAATTGAGCATCCAGTTTTATATAAAAACTTCTGCAGTGGAATATGTCTACAGGCTAATTAAAGGTACTGAGACATTTTAGACTATCCAGTAATTTTTTTCATTCTGGCAATTTGGTATATACAGGCCTTATCTGAACTTCCAAATTAACTTTTAGAGCATGAACATAACTGCTTGCAGGCAGCCAATCACCAGTATTGCATTAAAAAACAAAAACAAAAAACAGCTTGTGAGTGTGAAAGGCTATAGGGAGAAATGGCCAAAATAGATGAGATCATTAGGAAGAATCGAGAGAGTGTAGATATTTTGTAGTTTAAAACTTTAGAAGAAGGGAGCAATCCACATTTCAATATAAGCTAAGTACGATTTACAAAATTGTCCTATTAAAATTTAAATAATATTGTAATTGATCCTTTGCATTTAGGAACTTTATTATGGAATAAATTAAAAACCAATAACGCGAAGTTCAAGAGAGGGTCATTGCATGAAAATGTTGGTAGTAGTAAAAAGTCCTTCAATAACTGCCTAAAACACTAAGGTTTACACTAAACTTTGCATTTAGAGATGTAGCTAAGATACAGGCTAAAATGTAAAAATGGTTCTGTGTAAAGAATTCTTGAAACCTAACTCCTGAACAAAATTTTGGGATATTCTTGCAAAAAATCTACCTTTCCTCTTACCTAACTAACCCTTACCCTGTAACCCGTTTAACCCAAAAGCCAAGTTCCTCTTTGCTGTTCCTCATGGTTAATATTTCACAGAATCTTTTGGTGAGAAGTGGAGGATTTTTCTCTGAAAGACCATTCAGAGAGAAACAGTACTGCTTTGTTCCTTCCTGTGATTTCCCTCCCCACCAATTTTTTTTTTATTAAATCAAGTGCACTTACTTTTTATCATATGAAGGTTATACAGCCTGGACTAGATATAAAGCTTCAGAAAGTCCCTTCCAGCCACTGGGACTCTGCTTTCCCTGAATTCTCAGGAGGCCCCTTGATAAGATATTTGCTACTGAGATCAGTTGTGTTGTCCTTTTTTCCCCCTTTATTAAAATAAAAATAACTTTATTTTTTGTCTTTATTATGAAGCTTCATAACATTCCTCCTTTTTGTTGCTATAGTTTTGGTTGGCTATGCCAAAGATCAAAACTGATACATCCTTCAATCTTCTGGGATTCTTTTTTTTTTAGGTACCAGGCAAAAACTCCACTGATCCATCTACTCTGCCATTTTATTCTCTTTTTGGGAAATCTTGGTCTGAGAAAGCTCCCTATTATCAGAACATAGATTTTTTTTTTCTTTTTGACAAATTTACTGAGCTGAGCTGTCTGTCCATCCCTGAAGGACTTTTAGACTCTCCTTTCTGCTTTTCCACCAGTAGCATGAACATTTAGCACATAGCCCACAAAGTAAGCATATATAGAAGAATTGAACTCATCAGATATTAGTAAACCATCTGAGAAGAGTTACTTCTAATTTTCTAATAAATAAGCTTAGAATTAAATACAAACTAATGAATATTTTTCTGAGTGATTATTTGTTAGCTTCAATTTGTTTCTGTTTGAATTCATTTTGATTTTTTAAAAAAATTCTCTTTGGGGAATTCCCTGGTGGTCCAGTGGTTAAGACTCTGCTTTCACTGCAAGGACGCAGGTTCGATCCCTGGTCAGGGAACTAAGATCCCGCAAGCCTTGCGGCATGGCCAAAAATTTAAAAAAATTTTTTTAATTAAAAAAAATTCTCTTTTCATTTAATTTTGAATAGGCAATATGTGCATATGATTCAAAACAGAAAATTATATTAAAAACACATATTCAGAGAAGTCTCATTCCCATTTACCCATTTCCATCCATACACATAGGTAATCTTTGCCATTAGCTTCTGGTTAATTTTTACTGTGTTTCTTTTTGCAAAAATTAGCAAAAATATATATGTTTATGTATATTATATATATAATTTTTCCTTTTTTTATACAAAAGGTGGCATGGTGTATGCATTCTTTTTTTTTAGTGTATACATTCTTTTGCTCTTTAACAATAATAGCAGTTCATTGAGATCTTTCTTGTTTTTTGTTAGTTTCTGCATAGTTCTCCATTATGTAAATATTATAGTAAATATTTTTGATAAAATTATCCCAAAATAAAACTTACAATGATGAAAACTTAAACATTATAAAATTTGATAAAGATTAAAAATCTGTGGAAGAAGGATGTTGGGAAAGATTAGATAAAATTAGAGTTAGTAGAAATACTCATCATTAAATAAAAGAGATAAAATTTTACATGATGTTTTATTAATCACTAAAATCTGATACCAGAATCAAATCTTTTTGACAAAATTTAAATATGTCAAATTCAGCGAGGGGAAATTGGGTTTGTTAGAAGAGCTGCCGGAGAAAAATCACAATGGAGGAATCTATAATTGGGAAAATACAATGTTCTCAAGAAATTCAATAGAACAATTATAGCTTCAGAGTAATATATAAGTTGGAAAGAGTCAATCGCAATAACAGTAATTTTAGTTATATTAAAGATCAAAATGAAAACAAATTAACTGCCTTGTATATAAAATTGATCAAAGAATCCAGTTGGCTTAATGGAATAAGCTCTAGAAAATATTCTTAATGAAAATCAGTGATGTTTGTATAATTCTGCTTAAAATACTTTACCTACTACCTAGGATCAAACTACATACTGGGGCATAAAGTGGTATCAAAACATACCATACTAACATGTCCTGGGCTTTTTTCCTATAAGTTCTGCCCTTGATTTCTCTTCATCTCCTCTTCCCTTTTCTGTCTTTGAGAGTCTTTGATGTTTCATTTCAGAGCTGCTTAACTATGGATCAATTAGTCTTTTCTGTGAGGCACGTCTTTCTCCCTTCCACTTCCTAACAACTCAAAGCCTCTTTGCTCTTCAAGCCCTTGGTGTCATCAAGTAGGTTGGACCCTCCTTTCCTGCTGTCCTCATCAGGAGTCACAAATCATATTTGCTGACATTTGCATACTTCAAATATCTGTTAACATATTGAAGAGAGCAACCAGCCTTCACTGAAAGTGTCCTTACTACCTTCCTTTAAAACTTACCCTGACATTTCTGTCTCTCTGTCTCCTCTCTCTTCCCTAACCTAAATTCTTGATTCCTCAAGGCATGTTTAGTCTGGCTGGGTCCAATCTTATTCTTGACTGGGGGAACTCCAGAAGCCCTTGGTGAGGCATTCCAGTGATTAAGTATCTCACTAATTCTGCTGCCATTTCCAGATTGACACTGTGCCCTAACTTGGTGATCATATTTAGGCTTGTGCTTTGTGCTTTTTTTTTTTTTTTTTTTTGGCTGTGTTGTGTCTTTGTTGCTGCGTGTGGGCTTTATCTAGTTGCAGCGAGCGGGGGCTACTCTTCATTGCGGTGCACGGGCTTCTCATTGCGGTGGCTTCTCTTGTTGCAGAGTATGGGCTCCAGGTGCGCAGACTTCAGTAGTTGCAGCACGCGGGCTCAGTAGTTGCGGCACACAGGCCCTAGAGTTCACAGCCTTCAATAATTGTGTAGTTGTGGCATGTGGGCTTAGTAGTTGTGGCTCGCGGGCTCTAGAGCTCAGGCTCAGTAGTTGTGGTGCACGGGCTTAGTTGCTCCGCGGCATGTGGAATCATCCCAGACCAGGGATTGAACCTGTGTCCCCTGCATTGGCAGGCGGATTCTTAACCACTGCGCCACCAGGGAAGTCCTAGGCTTGTGCTTTGATCAACCCTCCATCTTGTACCCTAATTCCAGAGTCTGTATTCCTGTCTTCTCACTTTTGCCTGAATTTCTGTTTTGATAGCCTGTTTGTTACTCCTGTTTCACTATGACTTCATTGTCAGTCTTTGTGAGGGCGAGGAATTCTACCGTTGAATTCAAGCCTCAGGTCTGGGACTCTGTTTCCTGTTTCCAGAACTTCCTGATGCCCATCAGCTACCTGCCTGACTAGATCTCTGAATATTACCTGCTCCAGACTACCCATGTCTAGGCTCCACCTGTCTACTGCAACACCCATCCTGTATCTCATGTTGAGACTCCCATGGAATTGACCACTTGACTAGAATACCCCCATCCCCCCACAATTTTCTTCAGATAGAATGTAGGTCAGGTTATGCTTCTTTCCATTCCTGGACACTGATTCTATGCTGTAGCATCCGCTCAATTCTAGGAAGTAATTTCTTATCCAAGTCTCAGGTTAAGCCTTCATTCCAAATTCCCATTTTGAGAAAACCTTTAACATATTTAAATACCTACATAAACATTTTATTATATCATTATCCACTCTTTTTTGGGTTTACCCATTAATGCATATTCCCTTTTGGGAAAGACTTTTTTGATGTTTTGTTTGTTCTACAATGCTCTTAAATATCCTTAAAATAACAAATAATTCACCTGCTATTTACATTTGTCCAAAGATTTCATATCATCACTTTTCCTAAAATAGAAAGGTTGTCCATGATTTACTGAAAACTTGCTATGTGCCAGAGCATGTGGGCACAAAGATAATAAATAAAATGTAGTTATTCTCCTTAAGGAGCTTACACACTGCACAATTAAAATACAGTATGATAAAAGTTCCATCAGGTGGGGTATGTGAAAAACCCTGGGAGCACAGAGGTAAGCTTGACTTACCTGCCTTGGCGTAAGAGGATCAGGGGTTGCTTCACAGCTTATGTGAGCTGGTTCCTTAAGGTAGGGATGAGTAAGAGTTTACCATAGAGAACAAGGCTATGCTTGGCAGAAGAAACAGGACCAGAGCATGGCCCGTTCCACTGGAGGAAGTATGAATAATTCGAGTGGACCCATTGTAAGCTCTGTTGAAGGGGGAGGGGCATGAAATATGGCTGGAGAGACAGGTTGGGGACCGCTGGTAAAAAGATCTTACATGCTATGCTAAGGAGTTGGGACTTGATTGTGCTGGTGATAGGGACCTAACCCTGACAGTTGAGCAATATCTCAGCTTCCTGATGGGGTAATCCAGTCCTTGCCTGGTAAAAAATGTATTCACAGCATTTTAAAGAATCTGCTCTGGAAGTTATATAATGTTGTTATGATTCTTGCAAATGGCAGATACCATTGTAAACTTTATCCCTACAAATCTTTACTCACATTTTACATACAAATATTATTCCTCACTTTGTGGACACTGTAGAAAACTATTCTTAATATCACTTAATATCAGATTGTCCTGATATCCTGATATTGATTTATTTATTTAAATTTGAATTTTATGGTGAGTATAGAATATTTTTTATGGAAATAGTAACCTTTCATGTGTGTATGTTGGAGAAAGATGGGGGAGGAGAGAGAGTTTCCTGGTTTATCAATGTATGTTTTGTGATTCTTGTTTTAAGACTTCTTCCCTGACTTACTGCTAGGATAAGCTCTCAAAATTTTGTGGCAAGACACTAATAACTTTAATTTTATCATCTAGTTCTATAAAAGGAATTATCTGTCAAATAACCATGAAGCTATTTTTAAAACTCTTCCCTTTCACAAATATTTTTCAACAGCTGTACTCTAGAGAAGCCTCAAAAAAGAACTCCCAAGAATGGTTGATTTTCTGCCTTGTTTGTTTGTTCATGTGCATCCTTGTGAAATGCAGCAGGATAGATCATTTATTTGTTCAATATTTTTTGGCATTTAGTATATACCAGGCATTCGGTTAGGTGCTAAGGATGAGGTTTACAAAGATAAAGGTGATTCCCTCCTTTCTGGTGCCATCTTGATATCTATTAGTCACTTCTTCCTCTGTCCTCCCAGCTTGAGGCTGTTTCATTCCTGTGGACTTAGCCCTCTATTCTTCCTCAGAAGACAATGTTTGAGCCACTGAAATCCATTGCCAGGACCAACCCGAACAGAAAGTACATGGGCCTTTATGTCCTTCCAGAGAGGCTGTAGCCAATAACAGAGGAAGGAGACTTCATCTGAAATTGCTTCTTGCCTGGCTGCCCATTCTCTCTCTTGCTTCCTCGACTCGCTACCAGTTTCTCCTGGGAGCACCAGAGGCAGTTTATAACCTGAGACAACAGCCATGTGCGTCAGTCAGAGTTCTCCAGAGAAACAGAACCAGTGGGAGATAGATAGATATAGATATGCGTATGTATGCATATTATATATATTCAATTCTTTCTATTCACAATCCACAGTAGTTATATTCTGTTAAGTTGTTGTAAACACTGAATTAGCAGATACTTCTCATTGGTCCTAGAGGAAATACAGGGAGTTCCTGGGGTCACTGGCCCCAACATTTTCATCAACTGATCAATACATAACTTCATGTGTGTTTCTGTTTGAGCACACCATATATATATATATATATATATATATATATATATATATATATATATATATATATATATATATAAAATTCATTAACATCGAACTCATGGCCAACAGAACTGTAACTCGTGCCTGAATGAAGCTTATCTAATACACATATTTCTCTCTAAGGAACTTCACAAACTTCTTGTACTTAGAAACAGTAGATAGCACTTTAGCACTATGCTGGGGGACATTTTAAACAGTGAAATCAACAAAGAAACATAAAAATACAAAAAAAGTAGCCCTAAATATAAAAAAAGGAAACTTGTTTACAGTATGAGAGCTGAAACAAGAAGACAGAGAGATTTGACTGTTTGGCCTCAGGTGGGAATGTGCACACTGGGCAACTCAAATTTTTGCTACTCTGTGCATGTCCATGAATAAGTGCAAAAGCACCACAAGTATTGGTTTTGAGATTACTAATAAATTTTAGTGGGTAGGCAAATTATCAACTACAGAATCTATGAATAATGAGGGTCAACTGTATATATATATATATATATATATATATATATATACACATATACATATATATGATATGTATTTGTTATATATGTATGTTTATATGTACAACATAATATATATACAATATATAAATATATATGTAATAGCTACATATACATACATACATATATAGGCTGGAAACTCAGGCAGGCGTTAATGTTGCAGTCTTGAGGCAGAATTTCTTCCTCAGGAAACCTCAGTTTTTGCTCTTAAATTCTTCACCTGAGGGTGAAGTCCACCTGCATTACTGAAGGTAATCTCCTTTCTATAAAGTCAACTGGCTATAGACGTTACCCACATTTGCAAAATACCTTTACAGCAATACCTTGCTTAGTGTTTGTTTGATTATATAACTGGGGTACTGTAACTTAGTCAAGTTGACACAAAAACTAACCTTCACACCCTGCAAACAACTTTAATCTGAAGTTGGTTTCTCCATTCTTAAAAAATTTTTTGGCTACTCAGTCACCAGATATTTTCACTGGCTGTTTCCCTGTAAGGTCTCTTATCCTACCTCCTCCTAGAGACCTTTCTTTTTCCTTTCTTTGGAAGAACAGGATGACTATCATTTTGTTTCTTGGGTTTATGCCCCAGGGCATCACCTTTCATCTCAAGGAGTTTTGCCAATTATTTTCTCACACAGCTGTAAAAAATTATTCAGTTTTTATGTTGTTCTATCTAGATGGGGGACCAGAAATAAAGGGTTAATGGTAGATTTGAGATGGCTCTTAAAGAATGTATAGGACTTGGGGCTTCCCTGGTGGCGCAGTGGTTGGGAGTCCGCCTGCCGATGCAGGGGACGTGGGTTCGTGCCCCGGTCTGGGAGGATCCCACATGCCGCGGAGCGGCTGGGCCCGTGAGCCATGGGCGCTGGGCCTGCGCGTCCGGAGCCTGTGCTGCGCAACGCGAGAAGCCACAGCAGTGAGAAGCCCGCGTACCGCAAAAAAAAAAAAAAAAAAAAAAAAAAAAAAAAAAAAAAAGAATGTATAGGACTGGAGGAGGCTGAGATAGACTGGGTATGATCCAGGTGGAGGGACAAGTGTGAATAAAAGTACAGGGGTGAGATAAGTGCAGAGCATAATCATGGAAGAGAAATCTGGCTAGACATTAAAATTCATGTATGTGAGTAGTGGGAAATGGAAAGGTAGGCATGGTCCATATTGCAGGGATTCTTGAATGGAATGATGAGTGATGAGGAGTTAATTGTATGAACACAGCAGCTCAGGCACTGTGTTTTATTTTCATTTTTCCCTACTCCTACTACGGATCAGCCCCCACCTCCCTGCTTAAAGAATTCCCTTCATGTCCAGCCTGAGCCTCAGTTAAAGCCTTTGAATGCAGGCTTCTGCTATGAGTGCAGGCTGAGGGTCTAGGAACACTAGATGCAAAGGAAGAGAAAGGTAATAAAATTGAAAAGGAGGATTTGGGAGCTAGCCATTTAATAAATTACTGAAGATATTTACCTCACTTTTCACTTGCCATTTGAGTGAAAAACCAGGAAAAACTCTTATAAGGCAACACCATGTGCAAACATGGCTGTCAGGGGAAGTTGCAGCGGACTGAAGGGAAAAGCATTTGAAAATTTAAAAACAGCCTTTTCCTCTCCGTTTCAGAGAGTGACCCCTAAGAGAGTTGAGTGTATCCTCTATTCTATTCTCCAGCTTGTGAAATACAGAAATCACAAAGCACTGACTGAAAATGGCTGTTTCCTTTGTTCTCCCTCGTACAGCTAAGGGACTTTGGGAAGTATTTACAGGCAGTTCAAGTGCAAATGGATGTTGAGTAGTTCTCACTTTCTAGAAAAAAAATCTCAAACAAGTTGCCTCCAGGTGCATCACAAATGGCGTGTTGATTGACTCGGTTCAGAACGAAATTAGGGATGTAAATGTGTTTGAGAAATTATTACCCAAATCACAACATCCTCTTCAGACAGTTGTTTGATTGAATACTGAAAAGAACATTAAAAATCTTCCAGCAAAAGCCTTTGCCAAAGTATTAACCGATAAACTGGTATGAATTCTCTTCTTGCCCTCTGAGAAAAAGATCTTCCTTGCCTTTGATGTTAATTCAGGTTGTTTGCATGTATAATTCAGACACATTTTGTAGGTGGCCTTCTGTCAAAATGTCATGAGATCTCATATATAGAATTACTAATACTTGAAGTGATGTAATGAGTATTAAAATTATTGGCCAAGACAGCTGTCACTAGTATCTCAAAGCAGATGGGTGCAGATACTCCAAAGTGAATATCCTTAACTTAAAATGACAGTAACAAAAATATTTTTCATTTGTACTTAGTTAAACTTTTCAAAAAGTTTTTACTCTTATTGTCTTTTTTATGGAGACCTAAAACACACCTGAAATTTCCCTTGATCAAAGATTTCTGCCTTATTAATTGGTTGATTCACTCATTATATAAATAAAGGTCAGTTATTGTCAGACCCTAGAAATATGGCAGTGAACAAGACAGTCAAGACAGGATGCTATTTCTGTGGAGTTTAAATTCCACTGTGGGGAGACAGACAATATGAATTAAACAAATGTGTAAGGACGTCTCATAACTTGAGCTTTAGCTCCCCCCTTTACCATTAAATCTACCATTGAAGATTAATTTCACAAAACAACATCATTCATCATGTTAAATTATTGCTGTTTATTTGATGGAGTTTCAGTAGTAATTCTGTAACACACATGTGTGGAGTTAGAAAGAATGTAGAGGAATTTTTTCTGATAAGCATCTAATAAGTTGGACTTTCCTTTGCTCGCTCAAGGATGGTTAATGGATAATTCTGGAAAGATAATGCTGTTATTTTACTATTATGTAAGCAGCCCTTTTATGATGCTTTGTTCTTGCAGATTTCCAGAGACGAAGGACCGTGTATAAAAGTCCATAAACAACAACAAAAAATCTGTATTGATCTGCAATGCATTCATTTGGTCAGCGAACCAAAATTATATATTGCAAACCTTTCTAAACAATGTCCTGAAACTAATGACTGTACTTTTCAGTACTCAACCAAGTGAAAAAAACCCATGATCAGTTCTTATTTAGACTGAGTCTCTATCTCTCTCTGTCTTTCTCTGTCTCTCACCTTTGTTGCTCAACAGTCTCTCAAGAACCACAAGATGAAGGCAGGAGGTCAGCATCCACAGGGCAGGGCCATCTCTGGCCTGAATCCCTTACTCCATTTGTTGGGACTCTGTCTAACCCCTTTCCAGGGATAATATACTTTTTTTTTTTTTTTGGTAAAAGAAAATAAATGCATACCAAGAACTGAGATTTGGCTGCACAAGTGATTGAACAGATTGAGGTCAGAGGGCAAACCTTCTTAGAGTAAACCAAACAGCAATCCATTTAAATGAAGAGCCTGCTGTATATTCCTGAATGTAAATGTCACACCAAGCCCATGCCTCTGATTTGGTCTTTGTGCTGATGCAACTTTCCAGCTACTAGAGTTGGGAGAGAGAGACTCAACCTGTCTGAGAACTAATAATGGACTTTTTTTTCATTTGGCTGAGTTCTGAAAATTACAGAATTATAGTTATTAGTAACAACACTATTTAGAAAGAATTACATTTTAATAAAATTTTCAAATATACATTTCCCGCCCCCCCACTATATCATAAAGTGTTTAAATTGTACATTTTGTTCTATATTCCCCCTCTTTGGAAAGAATAGCAAATTGTACTTTTGTAGAAAAAAGAAAACCCAAAACAAAAACACTGGACTTGGAGGCTGAAGATTAGGTTATACAATTTAATAATTCTGTGGCTTCTGGCAAGTCACTTCATATCTCTGGGCTGTAGTCTTTCTCATCTGTAAAATGATAGGGATCCTTAGATGATCTCTAAGCTGCCTTTCAATCTTCTTGAGCTGAGCTATGCTGGCCTCCCAGATTCTGTCTCCATCTGAAATCCACTTCCTCCTTGTCCTCTCTTATTAGGTATGACAGTTGTCTTCCAGTGAATTATAGAACTACCCATACTATGAGAGGGGAGAAAAACATATTTTTACTAATTATTTGGCCTATTTCTGTGAATATATTGTGTTTATATAGTATTTTTGTTGAAAATTATTTTCATATGGAACAACTGTATGGGAATGCTGGAGAAAGTGCAAAGTTCATTTAAAATCAATTCCAAGTACATTTTGTTTTTCTCACTGTCTCCACGTATTTGTTGCATGGAAAATTCTTTCCATGACTGCATTCCAGAGACAGATATTAATGAACAATTCTGAAATGATTTTTTTAAATAAATTGGAGCTGATTCTCGAGTAAAGAAATGCTTCCATTTTTCATGACTGCACTCATGCCTAGACTCTATCATGGAGAATTCCCATCTAATGATCTTTTCCTCGTGCCCTGCCTGCTACCATGTTTCTCAGGTCTGCTTTTCCTCGGCTCGTAACCACTTCTCCTACCTTTTTGCCTAAATTCAGACTGCTGACCTCTTGGTGAATCTACCAGTCTCTTCATTTAAAACAAATCTTGTTGCAAAGCTGTACATATATTTAAAAGTTTTTTATTTTTAATTCACTTTTTTTTGATGTACAATAAGTTCTAATAGATACATAGTCATATATAACCAACACTACAAGCAGGAACAGTGCCCTTACACCAAAAATTTCCTTGAGCTATCCCTTTGTTGTCAGACCCTTCCTTCAGCCCTAACCCTTGACAATACTGACTCTGCACCATAAAGTCTTGCATTTTCCAGAATGTCATATAATTGGAATAATATAGTATTAAACTCATAATGTGTTTGAGATTCATTTCTTTTGGTTCATGTACCAATATTTCGCCCCTTCTGAGTAGGCTGAGTAGTATTTCACCACATGGATGTACCATGGTTTGTTTGTCTGTTCACTTGCTAAAAGGGCATTTGGGTTGCTTCTAATTTTTGGAAATTATAAATAATGTGCTACAAAATTCATGTACAGGTTTTTGTGTGAATATAAGCTTTCATTTCTCTTGAGTAAATGCTGATAGCTATGAGTGGAATTGCTGGGTTGTGTGGTAAGTAGTATATGTTTAATTTTATTAGAAACTGTCAAACTGTTTTACAGAGTTGGCTGTACCATTTTGCATGCCCATGAGCAATGTTATAAGAGTTGCAGAAACTCTTCTGATGATACTTAGTATGAGCCAGGGTTGGGTTTTTTTAGGCATCCTAATAGGTGTTTAGTGAGGTGTACCTTTCTTTTTTTTACCGTAAGGATGTCTTTTATATTATGAAACAAAATACTTATCATTCCAGCTTGATGTATTTGCACTTGTATTAAATCACCAGTATCTGGAGCAGTCCCAAGGACCCTGAGTAGTATTTGACTTACTTCTGGTCAGCCAAGATGATGAGTAAAACAGATGCATCCCACAACAAAGACAGGCTCCAACAATGATAAACTACACATCTTGAGCTATAGAAAGCAAATGTATGGTTTTAGACTAGCTCTCTTGCCACTGTAGCCCACTACCAAGGGTTCAGAAATAACTGAAAACTCCTTAGATCACACTACTACACAATAGGGAATATTTAAGATAATAAGAAAGACACATTTATTTATAGCACAAATTAAAATATAGGACTGCCGGGCTTCCCTGGTGGCGCAGTGGTTGAGAGTCCGCCTGCCGATGCAGGGGACACGGGTTTGTGCCCCAGTCTGGGAAGATCCCACATGCCGCGGAGCAGCTGGGCCCGTGAGCCATGGCTGCTGAGCCTGTGCGTCTGGAGCCTGTGCTCCGCAACGGGAGAGGCCAGGGCAGTGAGAGGCCCGCGTACTGCCAAAAAAAAAAAAAAAAAAAAGATATATATATATATAGGACTGCCAAGTTTAGTATCAGACACATGACACCTTTAGTCCTATTTTTAATAAGAATTACATCTGAATCCTTTCTTGGAATTATCCTCTTGCCTGCTATCTGTTGACTACACAGAACTCCTTGTCTTTGAAGTGAGCGAGCCTCAGATTTATGGTGTCCTAAGTGCACATTGGAATAGCTAATATCCTCACCATGGCTTTTGTCCTCATAGCATCTCAAAATCTTACTGACTTTCTCCGTTACTAGACTAGCCTGGCACTCTTAGATTGCCCTATCTTGAGGCTGCTTAGAACCTGGTGTAGCTAGGTTACATCTTAGGTCGAGGTTGGGTTCTCAAGTTGGCAAGAAAGGAAAACCTACCGATTAGTTAGAGTTTCTACCAAAACTCCTTTAGGATGATGCCAGCTGGAGGCCACCAAACCGTCTTGCAGCTGAGCTTGGCTCAGCCGGTTTTTCCTCCAGCTTTGGAACACATTGCTTTATCTTCCCTTGGGCACCAGATGAAGGAGTTTGCTTCTGCTTAGGGGCCATGTTATAAGAACACTATCTTTGGTGTGTGTGTAGCAGAATTCTATTTAGTGCATCTGATTCTCACACTATGCAAATCTCAGAGGAGCTGAGATAAACTGAGAGAACAGATTCACGTCTCCTACTTTTACTCATCTTGGTATACACTCAGCATTTTGAGAGAGATGGCAGGTGGGATTTCTGGCTCCATCTTAATTGTTATTTTTCTGTCTTTCCTGCTACCTTTTGCCCACCTTCCCAAGGTATACAGTTGAATTTCCACAAGAAAAATTATAAATGTTGGTAATGCTACTTTTCTGTACTGACAGTGTGGTAGCTGGCTACTGTACTTTTTCCATTTCTTCACAATGAAATGGGGAAAAGTTGATGGCTTTCACATACCTCTTAATATCTAGTGGCAAATTTGGCCAGCCCTATTCCTGTCCCGGCGGTGCCCCCTGCAAGTGCCACAGTTGAAGAGCCCGCCCACAGAGCAGCCATACCCAGCACTGGTCTTGCACTAGTGAGAGACATTCTCTGCTGCTGCTTCTAGCCTAAAGCTATAGAGTTCCCCTCCTGAGGTCTATAAATGTTCAGGCAGATTATAGAGTTGGGCTCATTAACATCTGGTTTTAGAGCAGTGGTGGTAACAGAATATGATATGTTATTACTTCCATTTTCATTTTCTGAAATGACTGTGGCCATTTCTCATTGGAGATGCATTGGATCTTTTGGACGTGTTTTTAATGCAATTAACTTCACAGAAGTAAAAATGCCAACAGAATTTCCAAAATATGGCAATGCAAATTTCTAAGTCTGGTTTAATAATACAAAATAACTGCTGTTTATGTGTAATAAACAACAGCATGTAAAAGGAGGTGAGACTCATAAATGCATTAAATCAGCTATTTTTAAAATAGGTAAAAGATATTAAAAATAATAAAAAAATAAAATAGGTAAATAAAAATTTAAAAATTGTTAGCACAGAACCTTACATGGTAGGCATTCATTAAATATTATTCCCTTTTGTTTTCTTTCATTTTTAACCCTCCATATTTAGAAGATGGGTTTTGTTAGAGGCCTGTTCATGGCAAAAAGGGGAAAAAAGTGCTTAGGTAAGAAGAGTTAGTCCTTGTATCACCCATTTCTTTATTTATTTTGGGAAGGTAGTGAGGCACAACAGAAATATTATGAATCAGACAAACCTATATTGAAATCCTAGCTAGCTGTGTGGTCTCAGCAAACTATTTAATTTTCTGAGCGTCAGTTTCTCACTCTTAAAATAAGAGAATATTCTGAATATTCAAGGCAGTGGATAATAATATTGTCTTGCAAAATCATTATAACAGTTTAGGATGAGGTCATTGAATTTGTTTAGCTTTGATTCCAAGCAACCTTCTAACTGTGTAATTTCATAGGTAGGTCTCTCTAGAGGGAGATCTTGTGGCGAGCACATGGGCTCTGGAACTTCTCTGTCATTTCTCAGTGTAAACCAGTGATTCTCATTTACCTAACCATGTTGCTTTACCATAGAAAAAGAATACACCATTTTTGCAGATGTAGGCATCCTGGCCACCAGTGGAGTGAGTCTCATCCTAAATTATTATACCTCATCTCATGAGTGTGATTGAGTTTCACTCCTCCCAAAGATGAACCTGCTTTTTATGTGCAGGTGAAATGAAATTTTGAGCCTGTAAAGTCAGACACTAGAAGCTGAAGGTTATACATTTTACATGGTGAGGAATGTTACCCAGGGAGACATGGAGAGAATTGGCAAACCTCTTTCCAGACTACTCTGTTTCTGTGTACCCATTAAAATTTAAATTTAATCATTATTAAAGTAATGACTAGACATAATTTAAAAATAAAAATGGTACTTATAATGAAAAACTCCCAATTCCTGCTACTCAGAGGCAACCACTTTCAACTCTAAGCTGTTTCTTCTGGTATTCCTGCTCTAACTGGGACTGGCTGCTCCAAAGCTGGCAGCACAAATGCCTTCCTAGGACTTGCTTTCCTCAGACTCCGTTAGAGGCTGTGTACCTCTCTCCTGCCTGGTGCTTTCTGTTTCCTTCAGTGCACATCTTTTTCCTGATATACTCCTCTATTTTGAAGAAGCACATCCTTCAGTAGTTTCCTGAGAAAGGGTTCATGGCAGGTACCTTTATTTTTTATTTATTTTTTGCTTAGTTTCACTGAGGTATAACTGACATATATTAGTTTCAGGTATACAGCATAATGATTTATATATATTGTGAAATGATCACCACAATAAATCTAGTTAATATCCATTATCATACATAGTTACAAAATTGTTTTATAATTTTTTAATTTATATTTTGAATCCTTGTCATTCATAAATTTTATATCATGTGCTTCAGTGTGGGATTTATCAACAGGTCCCTTAAATTTAGAAATATATGCCTTTCAATTCTGGAAAATATTCTCATTTTATCCTATGGTAATTTCCTGTCATCTGTTTTCTCTACTCTTTATTTCTGGAACTATTATTATTTAGATGCTGAAGTTCCTGGATTGATTCAATAAATAAAAAAATTTCCCCAATTCTAATATCTATGTATTTTATTTTTACTTCCTATTTTATTTTTTAATACTTCCACTTGAAAGGGCTCAGAATATGCCACTCCAAAATATTTCCATTTGGCATATTGACTTTTTTGAGTTGAAGGCACTTGAAAAACAACAGGTGCAAGAAAGGCTCTCTACCTCCCCTTTTCTTCTTAAAAACGGGATAAAACTCCCATGTGAATGATATGCTCCCTGAATCTTGAGGAAAAGAACATTCTTATAACCAGAGACTAAGAGTAGAGGCCGAGAAGAATCTATACAAATAAACCTTGTTAAAATGACCCTTATCTTCCTTTAGCCTCTTTATATATTTTAGTTACTTTTTTTCATAATAACTACCTTTGTTCAACCTAGTATGTAAGCACTTAGACCTAACCACTCTTGGGTCTTTATTTTCCTGTGAAGGCTTCCATGTACATGTAAAAATAAAATTTGTATGCTTTTCTCCTATTAACCTGTCTATGTCAACTTAGTTCTCAGGCCCAGCACTAAGAGAAGGGAGAAAAAACTTTGCTTCCCCTACATGTTGAAAGGTTTACTTCTGCACTGTATTTTTTTTTCTTCATCACTGCATTGTATTTTTAATATTCTTTTTTTTTTTGAAGTAAAACATCCTTCGCTTGTTTTATGAATGTTGTTACCTTCTTTTAGATGTTGCAGCACCTGTTCTTACCTAACAAAATTAATTTAAATGTTTTAGAGTTTCCTTTTGTTTCCTTCCTTATTTATTATTATTTTTTTAATTTTTCTTTTTTTGGCCGTACGCGGGCCTCTCACTGTTGTGGCCTCTCCCGTTGCGGAGCACAGGCTCCGGACGTGCAGGCTCAGCGGCCATGGCTCACAGTCCTAGCTGCTCCGCGGCATGTGGGATCTTCTCGGACTGGGGCACGAACCCATGTCCCCTGCATCGGCAGGCGGACTCTCAACCCCTGCGCCACCAGGGAAGCCCCTTCCTTATTTTGCTTCCTCTGTATTTCCTTTTCCTGTTTGTTCAATCTCTGTCTTTTATGTTACACCTTCCCTTCATTGCCTGGCAGTTTCTGGTAGTTCATTTTTAAAGAATACATTGTTGGCAGCTCTGTTTCTAGACACGGTTGGCCGATTTGTAGACCTTGCCACAGGGTGATAGGATATGGGGCCTAGCTGTCTCACCAGGATACTCTCAAAATCATTTCTGAAGTCTTTTCTTTTGGGTGGGTTGGTTTCTTCAGAAAGAAAGTCTCCAGTTTCCTACCTAATGATGTAAAATTGGCTGAGCACATTTTGGGAGTCCAGCAGGGGAAAGGTGTTAGTAAAGGGAGTGGAGGGGATGGGCAACAGATTTTACCAGGCCCTAAAAGTTAAGAGCTGTTTGGAGAATGAGCCAGAATTATTCATTCTAGCATCCCTGAATGAATCATCTGGCACAGCTAGATGTCTTACATATTGTGACACAGAAATGTGTGGGAAGTTTGGCTGGGATACTTGTCACACTATTATTTGTTAGGGTTGATTTGAGTATTTGCTTGATGTTCCATGTATATCCCTTTGAAAACTGAAAGAGGACAGATGGCCTCCACCAGCGGATCAAAGACTGCTCTTTGATCACAGTGACTACATTGCTGAGCCTCCAGCCATAAGATAGAAGATAAAGTAGTCAACATATGTGTAAAGTGCTTAAAATAGTTACTCGTACAGAAACTATTATTATATTCATAGTTATCAATGATTTAAACCAATTTGTTAATCAAACAAATGTCTTTCGAGCCTACAGTTTTGCTGAAGTGGTCCTTACTTTGAGTAATACCCTACCCTCAAGAAGCATACATTCTAGGAGAGACACATGAAAAATTGATAAGTTAAATAATTAGATTCACAGTAGCATAAGAACTAATAAAATACATAGGAATAAATTTAACCAAGCAGGGGAAAGATTTGTACACTGAAAACTACAAGTCACTGATGAAAGAAATTAAAGACACAAGTAAATGGAAAAATGTCCTATATTCATGGATCAGAGGAATTAATATTGTTAAAATGTCCATACTGCCCAAAGCCATTTATAGATTCAGTGCAATCCCTATCAAAATTCCAATGACATTTTTAACAGAAATAGGAAAAAAATTCATATGAAACCACAGAAGACCCCAAATAGCCAAAACCATCTTGAAAAAGAAGAACAAAGCTGGAGGCATCACACTTTTGATTTCAAACTTTAGTACAAAGCTGTAGTAATCGAAACAGTATGATGCTGGCATGAAAAGAGACACATAGATCAATGGAACAGAATCAAGAGCCCAGAAATAAACATACACATACACAGTTAACTAATATTTGACAATGGAGCTAAGAAGACTCAGTGGGGGGAAAGGATAGTCTCTTTAATAAATGGTGCTGGGAAACCTGGATAACCACATGCAGAAAATGAAATTGGACCCATATATTGCATCATTCACAAAAATTAACTTGAAATGGATAAATGACTTAAATGTAAGGCCAGAAACTATAAAACTATAGAAGAAAACATAGCTAAAAATCTCCTCGATTTTGGTCTTGGCAACAATTTTTTGGTTGTGACACCGAAAGCATAAGTAACAAAAGCAAAAATAAACGAGTGGGATTACAGCAAACTAAAAAAATTTCAGTACAGCAAAAGAAACAATCAGCAAAATAAAAAGGCAGCCTACAGAATGGAAGAAAATATTTGCAAACCATTTAACTGATGAGGGGTTAATGTCCAAAATATATAAGAAGCTCATACAACTCAATGGCAAAAAAACAATCCAATTTAAGAATGGAGGAACCAATTTAAGAGGAACCAAATAGACATTTTTCCAAAGGAGATATACCAACAACCAACAGATACATGAAAAGATGCTCAATTTCACTAATCATCAAGGATATGCAAATTAAAGCCACAATGAGACATCATCTCACACCTGTTAGTATGGCTGTTATCATAAAGATAAGAGATAACAAGTGTTAGTGAGACTGTGGAGAAAAGGAAAACCCTTGTGCATTGTTGGTGGCAATGCTGGTACATTGGAAAACAGTATGGAGGTTTCCCAAAAAGTTAAAAATAGAACTACTGTATCATCCAGCAATCCCACTTCTGGGTGTATATCTGAAGGAAATGAAATCACTATCTCAAAGAGATATCTGCACCCCCAGTTCATTGCAGCATTATTCTCGGTAGCCATGATGACATGGGAACAACCTAAATGTCTATCAACAGATGAATGGATAAAGAAAATGTGATATGTATACATATACACACACAATGGAATATTATTCAGCCAATAAAAAAGAAGGAAATCCTGCCATATGCAGTAATAGGGATGGACCTTGAGGGCATTATGCTAAGTGACATAATTCAGACAGAGAAAGACAAATACTGTATGTTCTCACATGTGGAATCTAAAAAATCTAAACTCAAAGAAACAGGGAGTAGAATGGTGGCTGCCAGAGGCTTGGAGATGGGAGAAATGGGATGTTTGTCAAAGGGTACAAACTTCCAGCTATAAGATAAATAAGTTCTGGGGATTTAATGTACAGCATGATGAGGGGATTCATCAAGATGGTGGAGTAGGAGGGCATGGAACTCACCTTCCCCAACAAACACTTAAAAAATACATCCATGTATGGAACAGTTCTCACTGAAGACGACCTGGAAACTGACAGAAAGACTTTTGTACAGCCAAGGCTGTGAGAAAGATCCACATGAAAGCAATCAGATCAGGACCTGTGCCCTTGGGAGGGGACTCAGAGGAAGAGGGAGAATATACAGGCACAGACCCGCCCTGGGGAATGAGTGGTGAAAGCCAAAGATTAGTTCCTTGAGTCTTGGGGTCCTACACAGGGAAGATGAGCCCCCTTGGCTGGTTGGAGGACTGCAGGGACTGAGAGGATGGCTGCGGGAAGCCTGGACTCCACTGTGTGAGGAGCACACTCGCACTGGCTTGACCGCTGGTGGGGCAGAGGGGGTGAATAGAAGTTTCTCAGGATCGCCTGAGTGAGTACCCCAGCCCAAGCTGAGTGAGCACTCTAGCACCACTCACTCCATGTCACAGCATGGCACTGGATCTAGGGCTGTCACTGGGAAGAAAACTCTGGGATGCAGAGGCAGCCTGATTTCAGGACAGAGCCTGCTTGGGGTGGTGATGGCCGTTGTCGGCACTTACTCAAGCAGTTTCTCAGAAGCAGCCCAGAACTCTGATGGCAGCTGCTCCACCACAGCTCATGACCTGATACACACTGATAGTCCATATATACCCACTTGCCCTTTGTTGCAGCTCCACAACAAGCAGTAGAGCACGGGTGGCAGAGGCTAGGGTCAGTGATTGGCTGCGAGGGACAAAGGGGACTTGCAGCTGAGGCTACATCTGAGCAGAGCAAGGGAAACAACTACTGACACCTGCACAGGCAGCACATTGGAGACAGTTTGAACAGGAGCCGAGAACCCACGCGGACTCCCTTTGCTTCAGCACTTGCCCGCTGTGGAGCAAGAGTCGCGGTGCTGGTAAAAGGGAAAGCACACACTTAAAGGAAACAGAACCGGTTTGGATCCAACCCTCAGTGTTTCTGTTCCAGCAACTTAGGATCAGACCCCACCCCTGGTAAGTCAGTGACAGCCACTGAGCAGAAGGGATGTCCCACCTCACACCCGGCTCCAGTTCTAGCCCCTCCATCTCCAGCCCCACTCTCTACCAAGGTGATAGCTGCCAGCACACTCTGAGGAAAGATGTGATTTGCATCCACATCAAATCTAGCTCTCCCATCAAAGGCACTGGGCACATGTAGTCGGTGTGGGGATGCTCCCGTATAAGAACACCCCTTCAGGACCATAATAAGTAACTGTTTCACCTAACTTCATAGAGGCAAAGAAAGTTAAGCAAAATGAAAAAGCAGAGGAACTGCTCTCAATTGAAAGAGCAAGAGAAAACCACTGAAAAATAGAAATAAACAATTTACCAGATAAAGAATTCAAAGCATTGGTAATAAGAATGCTAACTGAATTAGGGAAAAGAATAGATGAACACAGTAAGAATATTAACAAGGAACTAGAAAATATTAAAAAGGCCCAATCAGAAATGAAGAATTCAATGGCTGAAATAAAAAACACGCTAGAAGGAATGAATAGCAGACTGAGTGATACAGAAGAATTCATAAGTGATCTGGAAGATAGAATAACGGAAATCACCCAATCAGAACAGCAAAAAGAGAAACAAATTAAAAAAAAAGTCTAAGAGATCTCTGGGATAACAGTAAGCATATCAACATTTACATTATAGGGATCCCAGAAGGAGAAGAGAGAGAGAGAAGGGGATCGAAAATGTATTTGAGGAAATTATGGCTGAAAACTTCCCAAACCTGAAGAAAGAATAGTTATCCAGGTACAGACAGCACAGAGCGTCCCAAACAATATGAACCCAAACAGGCCCACACTAAGATATATCATATAATTAGAAGTTTAAAGTTAAAGAGAATTCTAAAGGCAGCAAAAGAGTCATATACAAGGGAATCCCCATAGGGCTGTCAGCTGATTTCTCTGCAGACACTTTGCAGGCCAGAAGGGAGATATTCAAAGTGATGAAAGGGGAAAACCTGCAACCTAGGATACTCTACCCAGCAAGATTATCATTTAGAATAGAAGGCGAGATAAAGAACTTCTCAGACAAGCAAAAACTAAAAGAGTTCATCAATGCTAGACATATCCTAAAAGAAATGTTAAAGGGTCTTCTTTAAGTGGAAAAAATGTAAGAATCTATAGAAAAGGGAAAATTCCACCAGAAGAGGAAAACATATAGTAAGGACTGAGGGTCAATCACTTAAATAAGCCAGTACAAAGATTAAAAGACAAAAAATTGTAAAACTATAACTACAATAAACAATTGAGGTATAAATATATGAAGATGTAAAATATGACTGCAAAACCACAAATTGTGGGGCAGGGGAGTAAAATGTAGATCTTTTAGAATGTGTTTGAACTTAATATACAGTATGGTGGCTATAATTAAGAATACTGTACTGGGCTTCCCTGGTGGCGCAGTGGTTGAGAGTCCGCCTGCCGATGCAGGGGACATGGGTTCGTGCCCCGGTCCGGGAAGATCCCACATGCCGCGGAGTGGCTGGGCCCGTGAGCCATGGACGCTGAGCCTGCACGTCCGGAGGCCTGTGCTCCGCAACGGGAGAGGCCACAACAGTGAGAGGTCCGTGTACCGCAAAAAAAAAAAAAAAAAAAAAAAAAGAATACTGTACTATATACTTGAGAGTTGTTAAGAGAGTAGATCTTAAAATACACACACACACACGCACACACACAGTGGTAGTTAGGTGAGGAGGTAGAAGTATGTTACTGAGCAAGGGCTTACTGCTCAATGAACATAGAAGCCAACACTGTGGCACCAGGTTTTGAGAAAAGAAAGAGCTTTGTTGCAAGGTCAACCAACA
The DNA here is from genome assembly GCF_949752795.1 of Hyperoodon ampullatus. Lineage (NCBI taxonomy): Eukaryota > Metazoa > Chordata > Mammalia > Artiodactyla > Ziphiidae > Hyperoodon > Hyperoodon ampullatus. The sequence continues at coordinate 22,946,492 of NC_136921.1, forward strand.
AGGAGAGAGATTTGAGCCATGCCTCCTGTCTCCTTGCTGGTCAACCTCAAAATAAAGCTCCTTCTTTTCTCAAAAGCTGCGACATAGTATTGGCTTCCATGTGCATTGGGCAGTGAGACCTTGCTTGGTAACAGTTTTGGCGACCACCAAGGAACTTAGGTCTTGTGACCACTTGCCTGAGGCACTGTAGCTTCCAGCGAGGTGTGTGATTTCCCACTGACCCTGAGTGGCCACCTAGACCGAATTTGTCTAGAAGTTCAGCTGTCAGGTTCCTGTTTTCCTGCTGGGCAGCTCCAGGCTCCTTCGTGCTACTTTCACTTTTGAGAGAAGAACGGCTCCTGGATCAGACATCTTTTGCATGAGTAACCTTGTTAAAATGCACCTGTGCCTAAATTGTCTAATAACCTCATCAGGTTTATGGGTTAGAGTCCCATCCTGGGGAGATTTTTTTGTTTGGTTAGAGTCCCAAACCTTGGGTTAGAGTCCCAAGGCTAGGATTGTGGGTTAGAGACCCACCCTAAGGGAGAAAACATAAAAGGTTATACCCCTGAGGTACTCAAAAGTTTTGGGTTAGAGCCCTGAACCCTGGGTTAAAGTCCCAGGCCTTTGGATTTCTTTGTCCATGTTTGTCTTTGACTGTTTTATTTGTTAGGATTGGCTAATAGGAGTTGGCTCTTGGATGATTATAGCAGAATTTTATTAAACCAGATATGAGGGACTTTCCTGGCCGTCCAGTGGTTAAGACTCTGCACTTCCACGGCAGGGTACATGGGTTCAAGCCCTGGGGAAGATCCCCCATGCCGTGGAGCAACTAAGCCTGTGCGCCACAACCACTGAGCCTGTGCTCTAGAGCTCGAGAGCCACAACTACTGAGTCCACATGCCACAACTACTGAAGCCCGCGCACCTAGAGACCGTGCTCCGCAACGAGAGAAGCCACCGCAATGAGAAGCCCATGCATTGCAGCGAAGAGTAGCCCCCACTCGTCACAACTAGAGAAAGCCCACGCGCAGCAACGAAGACCCAATGCAGCCAAAAATAAATAATTAAATAAATTTATAAATACATTAAATGCTTACCACTAGTCAGTATGTACCATGGCTTTCCTGTTCCTAATTCTTTATAAAATAAATAAATAAAAATAAATAAATAAAATAAACCTGATATGAATGAGAGTCCTCTGACTCAGGAGGTAAAAGACATTGCTCCCTGACTAGAAACTTTGCCTTATGGAGGTGATGGGTTTTTTTACTCGTGCCTAAGATGATTGCTTGGAGGTATTGATACAGGTGTGTATTCTTAATGAGCCAGCCCTGATTACCTTGTTGGGGTGAGAAGGCAAAGGAGAAATGAGGGTGTGTAAAGCAGGAAAATTCTCCACCCCTGAAGAACATACCCCATGCCTGGGTTAAAGGAATTTTATACAATTGAACACATTTTGGGTTTTCCTTACTGAGAAATTTAACCGTCTTTTATATGAGACAAACTAGCATGGAGTTAGCACTGAAATGCTTTTAAATATACATATATATATATGTATGTGTATATATATATATGTGTCTGTATGTATGTGTGTGTATATATATATATATATATATATATATATATATATATAGAGAGAGAGAGAGAGAGAGAGAGAGAGAGAGAGTGTAAGAGTGTTAAAAAGGAAAGTTTGCCCGGAGGACCAAACATTGGTGGTGGTGCTAAAGGCCACGGCCTATATGAGGCCTTGGGCTGAATGTATTCTACCTGGAAATTGCTCAGACATCTAGATTAGCTTGTTTGTGACCTCTGCTGGGGAGGTAAAATGTTTTGGTCAGCTACCAGGAAGATTAAACACCAACGTGCTCAGAAGGGAAGTGAGGGCTTAGGTATTTCAACCTGTACACTCCTGAATTCCTCTTTCAGATTCAGCTCTGACTGAGTCTCAGACAGCGTCCTCACTTACTTCCTTCAAGGTCATACAGTCGCCTCATCCACCCTCCTCCTCATTGGGTATGTTTCCCAGGTGGTGAGTGAGAGCATGGACATTCATAGGCCCCTCTGCAATAGGCAAGCTGCCTTAAGCCCATGGGGGAAAACTGCTAGGAGCCTCTGACCGAATTGGCTTCAGTCTTGGAACTGCTGGGACAGATTGCTTGGCATGCATGACTTTTAGGCTCTAGTTCTTGACAATCATCTCTAATGGAAAGCTTTTCAGTGTTCCCTAAGTAAACCTTCAAATCCAAGCTGGTTATCTTTGAGACTGTCCATTCTCCTTAGTGGCTTCTCCAGGGAATTCTTACAGCCAAGTTGTGGATAGTCACTACTGTATTTTCTTGCTTCTCTCTAGAGACCAAACTAGGAGATAGAATTGCTTCCTAAATCCTAAAGTTCTTGCTTTCTCTCTTATGCCTCAACCCAGGAGATTTGTTTATGTACTCCCCCTTTTCTGCCTCTGATCTATAAAGCACAGCTTTCTGTGTATGCCTGAATACCCTATTCCCTTGTTGGGGGAAGATCTACCTGCAAAATTAAACGACTTTCTCACCAAAAATAGTCGACATTAAATAACTCCCAGACCAAGACTATGCACTCCAAGCTGCACTATTAAAATTGGAAGACAAGCCTCAATGAGAAGTTCCTGAAGAAGTTCTACAGAAGGTAAGAGTGAATGTTCGTGCTGATGGAAGGCCAAGAAGAACCAAGATGTCTGAACCAATAGTAGCCAAACTCTGTCCAGGTGCTAAGGCTCCAAATTTAAAGCAATATCCTTTAGAGAGGCATGCTAAGGAAGATACAAAGCCTCTGATAACCACCTTTCTTAAATACCAATTAATCCGACTTTGTCAGTACCCATATAACACTCCAATCCTGCCAATACAAAAACCTGGGACTGGAGATTATACTTTTGTACAGGATTTGAGAGCCATTAACCAAATTGTAGAGGATATACATCCATTGCTGCCATATCCTTACACTTTGCTTACAACTTTATCTGGAGACTTTTGCTAGTTTGACTAATATAAAACAACAATATTGCTAGATGTTGTTCTCCCATAAGGATTTAAGAATGCCCCCACCATCTTCAGGTAAGCCTTAGCCAAGAACCTAAGGTGTCTCCAATTAAATGAGGAGCTTTACTCCAATATGTAGAACATATACTAATTGCTAGGAAAACTAAGGAAGCTTCAGACCAAAATACAGTCTTCACTTTAAACTTTCTGGCAGACCAGGGCAATAAAGTCTCCAAGCATATATTTCTCAATAAACTGTAAAATATCTAGGATTTGAATTATCAAAATGACAAAGAAACTTATTGCTGGATCAAAGGGAAGCATTAGCTAGGGTGACTGTACCCAACTACCAGAAGGCAATTGTGAGGATTCTTAGGAATGGCTGAGTTTTGTTGTATTTGGATTCCTTACTTTAGGCTCATGGCCAAACCCCTATATGAAGCTCTTAAAGGAAATGACAGTGAGCCATTAAGCTGGACTGTGGAGTACCATAATGCATTCTGTACCATACAAATAATTGAAGAAGTCTATTCTAGCAACCTGACTGATCAGCCTTTAGAAAATACAAATATGGAAATGTTTATGGACGGGTGCAGTTTCATTGGTCAGTGACTTGGTCAGTAATTGTAACTCATGAGGAAGTCCGGAAGCAGAAGCCCTTTCTCCAGGTATGTCTGCCTAGAAGGCAGAGCTCATAGCCCTTGTGAGAGCCCTGCACATTAGAGCTAAGAAAAAGGCAAGCATTTATACTGATTCTCTGAGAATGGCTTCTCTATCGTACATGCACATGGGGCCATATGGAAAGAGAGAGGTCTACTAACACCAGGAAGAAAAGAAATTAAACATACATAGGAGAAACTGGCTTTATTAGACGCCGTTATAATGCCAGAAAAGGAAGCCATAGTACATTGCCTGGACCACCAAAAGACTGATAGTTATATAGCTAAGGGAAAAAATTTGGCTGTTCAGGCAGCCAGAACCAAAAACCCGGATCCTAAGGCCCTAGCACTCATTCTGAGGTGGACCTATCCTTGTTGATGCCTCAGTATTTGCAAATAGATCTAGAGAGATCAGACAGATGGGGATTTCAGGCTGGCTGTTGAGAGTTAGTTGGTGATCAATACCAAATAACAAAAGAAGGCTGGATTTACAATGAGCAGGGACTAATGCTTATACCTGAGCATTGCCTGGTCTGTGCCAGAAACAATCCTAGAACTGGACAACCCCAAGAATAAAAAGGGTGTAAACCTGAGGGACAGAACCAGGAGATGGTTGACAGATAGACTTTACTGTTAAGCCAAGAGCCATGGGAAATTATAGCTATTTCCTGGTATTTGTGGACACCTTCACAGGATGTGTTGAAGCTTTTCCATGCCAGACAGAGAAGGCCTCCAAGGTAACAAAAGCTTTACTAAAAGAAATTGTCTCTCATTTTGGGTTGTCTCTTTCAATTCAAAGTGACAACAGAGAAGCTTTCATAACCAAGGCAACTCAAGGGGTATCTGGGGCCTTGGAATGCAATGGAAGTTATGTGCTTCATGGAGACCCCAGTCTATGGGGAAGACTGAAAAGATGAGTCATACCTTAAAAAAGAAACCAACTAAACTTGGGATAAGGTCTTATCAGTTGCCCTGCTTAGGGTAAGAATAGCCCCTAGAAGCAAGCCCCAGTTGAGCCCTTATGAAATGTTATATGGAAGACCCCTCTTTAAGACTAAGTACTATTGCAGTCTTGAAACTGATCATATTGTAAAAGAATTAGATACTATAAAGTACAGATGGTCTCCAGGTGTTACTTTATCTGCTGTGCATAAATATGCTTCTAGTAGATGAATGTTTCCCACAGACATTCCCCTGCACTGCATAAGCCCAGAGGATTGGGCCCTCCTCAAAACTTGGAAAGAACTCCCTGAGGATCAACTGAAAGCTAAATGGATGGACAATTCCCAAACAGGCACACTCTCCATGGACAGAAGGTAGTAGGAGGACCACCATCTTAATAACACAAGAGGGAAACCGATTACCAATTTCTCAGCCCCTGATTACAGTTGTAAACGCTTCACTGACCCTAAATTACTTTTCAAAAATAAACAGGACAGCCAAGACTCCACCTGGCCAGGATGAGAAGACATGGACATCTTTAAAGTAGATGACTTTCACCCAAGAGTCTGGATCAGGCCTGTAGAATTCAAATTCAACCACTAACAATGTTTAAAAATAACACATTTTCATGGATCCTCAAAGAAATAAGGTCTTTTTTTTGAAGAGCTATAAAAATTAGGAGTCATATCTTAGGATTAATCCTTTTACTACTTATTGTCAGCTATAGTGGTCAGCACTCTATTTCCCTCAAAATTGAAGAATGTACAAAGATAAAGGGGGGAATTGAAACAGAATGTAAAACATTGACTGGCTTCAACTGGTTTTGCCCCCTCCAATAGGTTGATTGATCAAACAAATGAGTTATTTTACAGAGACAGCACTGCACATGTTCAAGGCCAGAACCCATGTCTTCAGGATGACCCTGGAACTGAGAATCTTCAGTCCGCAACACTCAAAAGATCAGAGGTGTTGCCACCAGAGCACTTTACGAAGTGAGAAGTCCGTCATTAAGGAAAATTTGGCTTCCAGAAGCATGAGTAGCTTATATGAACTGATTTGAGATTAGCCAATCAGCTTCCAAGTTGGAAATTCCCCTAACTCCTTAAATTTTGCCCAGGACCTCGGATCGAGGAGACCAGTTTGAGAGCCTTGCCTCCTGACCTCACAATAAAGCTCTTTGTTTCCTCAAAAGCCAGTGCAATATTATTGGCTTCTGTGCATGCCGGACAGTGAGCCCTTGGTGGTTAACAGCATTTACTAACCTTACTGTGGTTATCATTTCACAGTATATACGTGTCACCTTAAACTTGCATATGTTATATGCTAATAATATCTCAATAAAGCTGGGGAAAATCTAAATAAATAATTAGAAAAAAACTCACAGGTTGAAACAGAGAATGCAAGAATGAATATCTCTGTTATTAAAGAGAATAACAGAGACCCAAAGAAATCACCTTGCTCAAGGGAGGAACAGATCCTTTCTGCACTTAAAGAGAGTCCAGGACCCCTTCTTTCCAGGTGTCAGGGGCTTTAACCAATACACTTCTGCTTTTGTTTTTATTCTACTTCAGAGAGCTGCTCTGAGGTCCTTTAATATGTGCAACTCAAATATTTCCCCTGAGAGGTGGGCTCACTCAGATGTTTGTTTCCTCCTTGATAGATTTACATTTTTAAAGATGTGCTAACATTTAAGGACAGGTTTTATTATCATAGAAACAGGAAGCATATACCACCCAGGATACTTTTGATAAGAATTTTAGCTGTTTTCTGTTGCCCTTAAAAAAACAAGGTGCCCAGGGGACTTTAGCAATAGGAAGCTGAAATGATTAGCACTATCCCACAAGAGGATTAAAAAGGGTAAAGGAAAGCGTTAGCACATAATATAAAATGACGGAAAGCTAGGTTAGACCTTTCAGCAGGCCAGACTGTTATCCTTTAGGGACAACTCAGAGACCTACTAATGTGTTTCCACGATGGCTGCCGATCATCATTGTGTTTCTATTTCTTACTGAGATCGAGCGCAGCTTGTTTTCTCAGTAAAGATGCCAGATTCAAAAAGAAACTTTTTTTTTTTTAATCTTATTGAAATAAAGATCTTGCATAGATATCAGCATCATTACCAATATACTGCTATGCTTATTTGTAATGTGTACAGAGGTCATGCAAAAAGGGAGATTCACTTGACTGCCTTCAATTACAGTAGTAATGATTTAAGTAAATATTATTCATTCAACAGAAATTTACTGACAGCGTTTTTGGGATAAGACGCTGGGTAGGCCCTGGCACACAATGTAATCCAGCACGTCAAGTATTCTGATCTGTTTACAATCCAGTGAGGGAGGCAGACAGGGATCAAATAATCACACACAAAAATGTAAATAAATTGCAACAATAAGTGCTATCAAGGAGATAAGCACAGTGCTATTAGAATAGATATTTTTAAGGAAGAGACCAAAAAAAAAAAGGGAGTGAGTGAGTGGGTACTAACTGGGAGAGGATAGGAAGTGTGTGCAAGGCCCTGGCCCTGGGGTCGGAGGGAGCATGGTGATGAGACACTGAAGAAAGACTGGTAGAGAGGATTTGGGAGGGTGGTATGAAGGTAGGCATCAGACCATACTAGGTTTTGACCATAGTAGGTTTTGTGGACCATTAAGGAGTTTGATCTTTGTCCTAAACACAAAGGAAAGGCATTCAAGGGCTTTAAAAGGGGTGTGTGTGACATGTTTTCATGTGTTTTGAAAAGATCATTGTGGATGCAATCTGGAGAATGATTTGGGAGGGTAAGAGTGGATGATAGAGTACTTATCACTGATCAGACCTTACCGAGAACTGTATTACGTTCTAAAATAATTCCTGGAGAATGTCAGTGGGAGCATGTTCCTAATTTCTCTTCCCTCCCAGTGCAGGTGTATTTCTGGCCTAGAATCTGAACTCAGGATTTTTTATTAGCTCTTTTTAAATTGCATTAGAAAAAGTAGTTTGAATAGTTTGATTATTCACTGTGGTAGGGCATTATCAGAGAATAAAATAATTCATATCATAAAAAGACATTATAATAGATACTGAAATGCATCTTTGAAATGCTGGCAAAACATATAATGCCACATGTGGGTCATTTACCTGTAATTACCTGGATAATTTCGGCAAAAGCCATTTATTTATTTTTAACTAAAACACTTGAGTAACAGAGAAAAGCTTTGGCTTTATCTAAATTATATATATTTTTACCTAAACCTCTATACCACATCAGGCTAGTACACTTTCCTGAAAAGATTTCTAATTTTACCATTATTTAGTCAAAGTATTTTTAATTTTTGCATCTTGTGATTGACTAAAGAGCAGTCTGGAAGAGTAAATTTAGTGGGTAAAATTGGTAGACAAAAGTGGAAGGAGGAACAATATAGTAACATAGTCTCAAAGTATCTCTCCCCAGATAGTAACTTTACTATGTAGAAATCTAGCCCACTGGCCTTAACCAAGGGCTCACGATTAATATCTGGACATATGATTCAATGTTCTGCTCTCCGTTTCTGGAGAGAAACTTAATGCTCTTTGATCATGTGTACTCATGGTGGAATAAAAGCCTGCTAATAATGTAAGCCCCATAATGTTGACAAGGCAGGGGCACTGTTCAACATAGTTATAATTATACCTTGAGGGCTTAGTAAATGTTCAATTCTAAGTAATTACTAATTTATTTGACATTTATTGACATCTACAAGGAAGTTTAGTGTAGAACACACACACACACAGAAACAAACATGTTAAGACAAAATTCTGTATAGAATTCTGTTACGTTATCAGGGCTACACTGAATTCCAGCATTTTGTCTTAAGCACTAACGTTGGCTCTTCCTGATCCAGACATCTTTAACACTGGACTGAATAAAATCAACGAAAATTAGTTAAACATAATAGAAGTTAATCCAAAGAATAAAATAAATACCCATGGGTCCATATTGATATAAATAAATAATCAAATAAATATATAAACGATAAAAAAGAGACACACTTCTTTACAGAGGAGTCCCATTTTAATAAGTGCCGAAGAAAGATAGGAAATAGAAAAATCAGCATTTTAACACCACAGTAATAATTGCTACAGGGAAGATCCGCCAGTTGATGCTAATATTAGTGGGTGAAATTTAAGGAGGATTAGGATATGTGTGTAGTTTCAAAGTATCTCTTCTAAAATAGTAACTTTGCAGTAGAGAAACCTGGCAGACATCACCTTGACCATGAACTCAAGGTTAACATCACCAGCAATAAGATATATTGACATCATATGCCCTCTGATCGGCTGCCCTGAGAAGGGTTCATCACCTTCGTGCTGTTGTTCCCAATAACGCAAACCTCACTTTAATTATGAACAAGCATGAGACAAGCCAAAACTGAGGCATATTATACAAAATACCTAACTAGTTCTTTACAAAAGTCTCAAAGTCATGAACGACAAAGAAAGGAGCCGTGGTAGATTAGAGGAGTCTACAGAGGCATAGCAATTAAGGCACCATGGGATCCTGGATTGACTGAATCCTGGCACAGAAAAAGGACTTTCATGGGAAAATGGGGGAAATCTGAATAAAGTCTGTAGTTCAGCTAACACTGTTGTGCCAGTGTTAATTTTCTGGTTTTGATAATTATACTATGGTCATGCAACATTGGGGAAGCTGAGTGAAGTGTATACAGGAACACTCTGCTATTTTTGCAACTCTTCTGTAAGCTTAAAATTATTTCAAACTAAAAGTTTTTTTTTTAAACAATGAAAATGGAAACAGACACTATGAAATGAGCACAGTAGTCATTGTTGAACAAATAAAATATGCAACACCTAATGGCACCATTCCTTTTGCTAGAATATCTTATATATGTACATATCAAAGCAGTTCTCAAATCTCTGATTATGTCATATGGTTTATTTGTGGTAGAACAATGATGAGAGGAACTGTTACCTTTCTCTTTATGGCGAGTAATTTTGCTATATTATGCTATTCCATGATTACATATCTGTTCTATGTATGTTTCTGAATATACACATACACATAGCATATTCAATATCACTAGCAGTTTAATTCATACAATATTCATAATATTAACATAATTTAGCATAGTATAACTCGTATATGATACTGATATGATATAATTCAGGAAAAAAATATTCAGCAATGTTTTCTAGGATTCATGTCTTGTCAAATCTCAAAAATTCATCTTCAGTGATGGAAAATGTTTGACAGTCTATTGCTTTTTGTTTGCATTTTTAACGTTTTAAGACTCTGACTATAAGAAAATTTGATTTTGAAAACAAAAAAATCTTAATAAAGCCTTCTGTTTTGCAGTGTGATTAATGAAAACAAAATGTGTTTGGGGTACCTAATTTTTCTTTAATATTTTCTTTTATTCATAGTTTTCATTATGACTAGATCAAACATAATTTATCATGGATATTTTTATACACAATTTTGGAGGTTATTCTTCTGCTGAAATACTGAAGAAGTAAAGTTAACATTTTGCTTGTAATTCCTCCTCTCAGAATGTGAAGACTCCAAAACTAAGCCTTTTCTTAAAATACTTAAGGCCTAAGTGTAATTAAATAACTAATAATTGTCATTCTTAAAAGTTATTTTATTTAGTGCTATAAATACTAGTACATTAAGCAATTCTACAAAGATTTGAATTATGGTATAATCTCTATTATTCTGTTTTGCACTGTTACTAAATTTTAAAAATTGTTGGGTTAAGAAGTATTATATTTGTAATAGTTATGTATTGCTGCATCAGAAGTTGCCCCAAAACTTAGTGTTTTAAAACAACAATAAACATTTATTATCCTCATTTTCTGTGGATTAGAAACTTGACAGTTCTGGCTTAGGGTCTCTTTTGAGATGGCAGTCCAGATGTTAGTTGGGGCTGTAGTCATCTGAAACCTTGATGGGGCTGGAGGATCTACTTCCAAGATGGCTCACACACATGACTGGCAAGCTGTTCTGGTTGTTAGCTAGAGGCCTCATTTCCTACGTACATGTGCTTCTTCATAGGCTGCTTGAGTGTCCTCACCATGTAATGGTTGGATTCTCCAAGACAGGTAATTCAAGAGAAAGCAAGACAGAAGCCTCAATGTCTGTTTTGACATATCCCTAGAAAGCATAATGTAATTATTATTTACAAAGGTTAGTTTTTTTTTCTGATTTGTTTTGATTCACTCCTTTTTTAAAATTGAAGTAGAGTTGATTTACAATATTTTATTAGTTTTGGATGTATAGCATAGTGATTCAATATTTTTATAGATTATGCTCCATTTAAAGTTATTTCAAAATAATAGCTGTATTTTCCTGTTCTGTACAAGGTATCCTTGTTGCTTATTTATTTTATACATAGTAGTTTGTATCTCTTAATCCCATGCCTCTATCTTGCCCCTCCCACCTTCCCTCCTCCCACTGGTAACCACTAGTTTGTTCTCTATATTTTGTGGGTCTATTTCTGTTTCATTATATACATTCATTTGTGTTATATTTTTAGATTCCACATATAAGTGACAACAGAATATTTGTCTTTCTCTGTCTGACTTACTTTACTTAGCATAATACCTTCTAGGTCCATCCATGTTGTTGCAAATGGCAGAATTTCATTCCTTTTTATGACTGAGTAATATTCCATTGTGTATGTATATATGTATGTGTGTGTGTGTGTGTATACACACACACACACTCACACCGCATCTTCTTCATCCATTCATCTGTTGGTGGACACTTGAGTTGCTTCCATATCTTGACTATTGTAAATAATGCTGCTATGAACATTGGGATGCATAGGTCTTTCCAAGTTAACGTTCTCATTTTTTTTTTGAATATATACTCAGGAGTGAAATTGCTGGATCATATGGTAGTTCTACTTTTAGTTTCATGAGGAACCTCCATTCTGTTTTCCATAGTGGCTGCACTAATTTACATTCTCACCAACAGTACACAAGGGTTTCCTTTTCTCCACCTCTTCACCAGCATTTTTTATTTATAGACTTTCTGATGTTAGCCATTCTGACAGGTGTGTGGTGATATCTCATTGTGGTTTTTATTTGCATCACTCTAGTAATTAGGGATATTGAGCATCTTTCCATGTGCCTGTTAGCCATGTATGTGTCTTCTTTGGAAAATATGTATTCAGGTCTTCTGCCCATTTTTTGAGTAAGTTTTTGTGTTTTTGACATTGAGTTGTGTGAGCTGTTTATATACTTCGGAGTTTAATCCCTTATGGGTCATATCATTTGCAAATATTTTCTCCCATTCAGGAGGTTATCTTTGCATTTTGTTAGTGGTTTCCTTTGCTGTGCAAAAGCTTTTAAGTTTAATTAGGTCCCATTTATTTATTTATTTATTTATTTATTATTTTTTTTTGCGGTATGCGGGCCTCTCACTGTTGTGGCCTCTCCCGTTGCGGAGCACAGGCTCTGGACGCGCAGGCCCAGCGGCCATGGCTCACGGGCCCAGCCGCTCCGCGGCATATGGGATCCTCCCGGACCGGGGCACGAACCCGTATCCCCTGCATTGGCAGGCGGACTCTCAACCACTGCGCCACCAGGGAGGCCCTATTTTTGTTTTTATTTCTTTTGCCTTAGGAGACAGATCGAAAAAAAATATTGCTACAATTTATGTCAAAGAGTGTTCTGCCTGTGTTCTCTTCTAGGAGTTTTATGGTTTCAGGTCTTATATTTAGATCTTTAAACCATTTTGAGTTTATTTTTGTATGTGGTGTGAGAGAATGTTCTAATCTCATTGTTTTACATGTGGCTGTGTAATTTTTCCAGTACCGCTTATTGAAGAGACTTTTTTTCTCCACTGTATACTCTTGCCTCCTTTGTCATAGATTAATTGACTGTAGATACATCGATTTATTTCTGGGCTCTCTATTCTGTTCCATTGATCTATATATCTGTTTTTGTGCCAGTATCATGTGTTTTGAATACTTTAGCTTTGTAGTATAGCTGGGTTAGAGTATCCTAGGTTGCAGGTTTTTCCCTTTCAGCACTTTGAATGTATCATGCCACGCCCTCTGGCCTGCAAAGTTTCTGCAGAAAAATCAGCCTTATGGGGATACTGTTGTATATGACTCTTTGCTTTTTCTTTTGCTGCCTTTAGGATTCTCTCCTTACCTTTAACTTTTGCCATTTTAATTATATGTCTTGGTGTAGGTCTGTTTGGGTTCATATTGTTTGGGACCCTCTCTACTTCCTGTACCTGGATATCTGTTTCCTTCTTCAGGTTTGGGAAGTTTTCAGCCATAATTTCCTCAAATACATTTTCAATCCCCTTCTCTCTCTCTTCTTTGGGATCCCTATAATGCAAATGTTGATATGCTTAATGTTATCGCAGAGATGTCTTAGACTGTTTTTTTTTTTTTTTTACTTTTTTCATTTGTTTCTCTTTTTGCTGTTCTGATTGGTTGATTTTCATTATTCTATCTTCCAAATCACTTATGCATTCTTCAGTAGTCTTCTACTCATCCCTTCTAGTGCATTTCTTAATTTTAGCTATTGAATTTTTCATTTCTGATTGGGCCTTTTTTATATTTTCTAGTTCCTTGTTAAAATTCTCACTGTGTTCATCTATTCTTTTTCCTAATTCTTTTTTTTTTTTTTTTTTTTTTGAGGTACGCGGGCCTCTCACTGTTGCGGCCTCTCTTGTTGCAGAGCACAGGCTTTGGACGCGCAGGCTCAGCGGCCATGGCTCACGGGCCCAGCCGCTCTGTGGCATGTGGGATCTTCCCAGACTGGGGCACGAACCCACGTCCCCTGCATCAGGAGGCGGACTCTCAACCACTGTGCCACCAGGGAAGCCCCTAATTCATTTAACATTCTTATTCCTAATGCTTTGAATTCTTTATCTGGTAAATTGTTTATTTCTGTTTCATTATTTATTTTTCAGGGGTTTCCTCTTGCTCCTTCAATTGAGAACTGTTCCTCTGTCTTTACATTTTGCTTAACTTTCTCTGCCTTTATGAATTTAGGTTAAAAGTTACCTATTGCACTCTTGAAAGGGTGTCCTTATGTGGGAGCATCCCTGTATAGTCTGTGTACCTTTGGTGGGAGATTTGGATTTGACATGAAGAGAAGTCACATCTTTCCTCATGGTGTGCTGGCAGCTATCACCTTGGTAGGGAGTGAGGCTGGAGATGAAGGGGCTAGAGCTGGAGCCATGTGAGGTGGGGCTTTCCCTCTGCTCAGTGGCTGTCACTGCCTTATCAGGGGCAGGGTCAGATCCCAGGTTGATGGAACAGAAGCTCTGAGGGTTGGGTTCAAGCTGGCTCTGTTGCCTTTAAATATGTGCTCTCCCCTTTCCCAGCACTGACACCCTTACCCCAGAGGGGAGTGCTAGAGCAAGGGGGGGCTCATGCAGACTCTAGGCTTGTGACCAGTCATGGGCTATGGCAGGCCAGCCATACAGGTTGAGGTAGCTTCCAGTGTGCTGCCTGTACCAGCATTAGCAATGGCAGCCCCTGCTGTATCTGAGTCTTCTTTGTTCATTATAGCTGATCACTCCCACCAGCCTCTGCCTCCACCGGGCTGTTGTGAGCCATGCTGCAGGGCAGGTGCAGCCCAGGTAGGCTCTTGGTGTTTATTGGGCGTCGGCTGTGGCAGTCTGGCTGCCGTCAGAGATCGGGACCATCCCTAATGCACTGCCTGTGTAAACGCCAGCTTTGGCTGCCCCTGCCACTTGGAGACACAGCCCAAGGTCCAAGTCACCTCTGTGTCCCATGTCTCAGCTCTCTCCCCAGTCCGTCGTAGCAGCCTCGCTCTAGTGTGGAGCTGCAGAGTGAAGTAGGCGGGGCTGGAATGTTTGTTCATCTCAGGGTGGGGTGCATGCTAGGGTGGTTTCAGGAAACCAGGCAGCCACTGGAGCAGTCTTCAGTCTGCCCTCTCCACCCTGCGTCAGGAGCAAGCCAGCACTCATGCATCCCTCACAAGTGGAGCCCAGGCTTCACCCAGCCCTCCTCTTAGCCCCTGCAGCCCTCCGACCAATTAAGGGTGCTCTCTTCCCTGTGTAGGACCCCAGGACTGGAGCGCCTAATGTGTGGTTCAGACCACTCTCCTCAGAGTGGATCTCTGCTCGTGTGTTCTCCCTTTGCCTCTGAGTCCCCTCTCAGGGGCACAGGTTCAACCCTGATTGCTTCTCTTACCTTCCCACCCAGTTCCATGTGGATCTTTCTTATAGCCTTGTTTGTACAAGAGTCTCTCTGCCAGTTTCCAATTAGTCTTCAGTGAGAATTGTTCCACATATAGATGTATTTTTGATGTATTTGTGGTAGAAAGTGAGTTCCACATCTTCCCATTCTGCCATCTTGATCGACCTCCTGCAAAGGTCAGTTCTGTTCAGTATGGGAAGGTACTATGCGAGGGCATGAATACCAGGATATGAGGCCCACTGGATGTCATCTTCGAGGCTTGTTATTACAACCGTCTATGTAAAAGTACAAGCTTGTGCATTCTCTCTTAACGTTCATATTAACTGTCAATCTATTTTCCTAGTTACTTAAAGACTTCAAGGTTCTTAATTATTGTTTTTGTACATTGAATTAATAGCTCTCAAAGCATGCCATTGTAGCAACATTTTTTTTTTTTTTTTTTTTGCGGTACGCGGGCCTCTCAGTGTTGTGGCCTCTCCCATTGCGGAGCACAGGCTCCGGACGCGCAGGCTCAGCGGCCATGGCTCACGGGCTTAGTTGCTCCGCAGCATGTGGGTTCTTCCCGGACCGGGGCACGAACCCGTGTCCCCTGCATCGGCAGGCGGACTCTCAACCACTGTGCCACCAGGGAAGCCCCCGTGTAGCAACATTTTACTCTTACTTTAATAAATATATGTGTTAATTGGCACAGAATGTCCATATAACCAGCACATAAACAAATTTTTATTTGAAATTATATCTAGAAGTTTTACCAATATTTAAAAAGAACAATTAAGATAATAATAATACACCTAAATGACATTTATTTATTACTGACCATGAAATTCTGGTTAGGTACAATGGTAACATACGTGATGATACAACCATTAATCACACAGGTTCAGGGATGTCTGAAATGGCCTTCAGTGCTTCACCTTACAGTGGCTGAGACTGTGCGGAGACTGTCTCATTATTTTGGTCAAATAATGAGACTAAAGCCACACCTCAGGACAGTGCCACCACAAAAGGCCTTAGTGAATTCTGACATGAAGCTCCATTTCCTCCTTATTAAGGAACTAGTGCTAACTCTTAAAAGACTCTAGCTGTCTTAGGGGGTCAATCTGAATTGGTCGGGGTCCCCTTTGCCTTCTTCTCCCTCCAAGCTTGCTCTGTGCCAGAAGGTTTGATGTCTGAAAGGGATTCAGGGTCTTAATTCCTGATTATAAATGGCTCTTAACATTTGTTTGACAGGAAAACCAGTCTCATTCTTTTAATTTTATGCTACATTTTATCACCTGGGCAGCAAAGGAATTCTGCTTGTACTCAGAATTTCACAAAATCTTTTGTGAACTTTTCCATCAGTTTTTGGTTCTCAACCCTATAACCTCAGTGATTCAAATTTAGTCCAAATTATCTGAAAAGAAATAGATGTTACACATTTCATTCCATTGCCTTTCTATTCTAACTCATCCTTAAATAAAATAATCCCTCTTCTCACAGCTTTGAAACAAACAAAAAACCCTTTATGTATATTCCTGAACACCATTCAGGGAGCAGGCTTTGGAAAATCATTTGACACTGGTTAGTACTGCAATCCCAGTTATTTCAATAAAAGAGGTTGAAAATTTACTCATGCTGCTATTAAATGTGTAACTAAATTGCAGCTTCTTTATTTTCTCTAATAGATTAGATCATCTGTATAATATTTTAGTCCACTGGATAACATGGAGGGAAAAAAATTCTACAAACTTGCTAATATACAGTTTAACAGTCCTTTCCAGTTTACATAACCTCTTTATGATGGCTTGATGTGTTTGAGATAAATTCTCAGTCTTTTATATTTCTTGTCATTCTTTTCGATCCTCTTCAAGATGATGAGGGGTTTTACTGAGGGCTGGTTTTATGGTCTTAAAGTATCAGGAGCTAAGGTGATGGTGAGGTTTGGGAAATGGGAGGCTCACAGATCCACATTTGTTCTGGATCCTTATTGGTTTCTACTAGAGTGATAGATCTTGTCTGTTCCCTGCACTTGTAACCCCTGAGACAGATCTCTCCGAGGGTTTGGGACATCATGCTGGTACCTACCACTAATGGCCATTTGCTAAAACTATCTGTCTAGTGTTGAAGTACCCCTGCACTGCAGTCTCTTTGTTGTTCATCCAATGTAGTTTACAGCAATTGTTTGAAACTTTCCCAGTTTTATGATCAATAATGTTTCTTCATAAGAAGTAGATACCATTTTTTTGTTGTTGTTTTTGTGTCACGCTTTTATTTAACTTATCAGAAAATCTTGAGAAATCCAAAACCAGGAAAAGGAATTTTGATTTGGAGGAAATGGGGTGCGTGGTGATGGGAGCAGAGAAAGCCAGGATTGGGAAGTTTTATGAGGACAGACTCAAATGTAAAACCAAAGTGGATTGAAAAGATTCTCCTTGAATGTGAAACAAGTAAGGAGAGATTGAGGACAAACTTGCCCTATTTCCCAGACTTCTACCTGCTGGCTTTGGAATTTAATATGTAATAGATACCGTTTTAAAAAAATTATTGAAAGCAAGTTCTTTTTTTTTTCTCCCTTCAAGTATTTGGATATAGGCATAACTGTTTCAGAAACTTTTTAAAAATCAAGAGTTTAAAAAAGAGAACATTTGAGAGGTTAGTTTTTAAATAACTACCAAGTTCTTTTGGACTTAAGTTCTTATTTGATATTGATTCCTATGATTGCTGAACATCTGCATGTCATCAGATTGCTGGGGCCCTGTATCCCTCAGGGTTCCACCAGAAAAGCAGAACCAGCAGGAGATCTTTATTAACAGATTTATTGCATAAAATTGGCTATGCAGTTGAGGGGGGCTGGCCAGGCAAGTCTGAAGTCTGTAGTGCAGGATGCCAGGAAGGACGGGCTGAAACTCTGGCTGAAGCTTCCATCCACAGGCTAAGTCTCTTCTTTATCAGGGAAGCCTCAGTTTCACTCTTAAAGCCTCTCAGCCATTGAAGCAGACCCACCCAGATTATCTGTCATACTTTTACTTAAAGTTAACTGTTTATGGGCTTTAATCATCTCTACAAAATACCTTCACAGCAACACCTAGATTAGCCTTTGAATGAATAACTGGAAACTAAGCCTAGCCAAGTGACACATCTATAGATCATCTCAGGTCCCAAAATGTTTGTTCCTGCAGTTTCTCAGTGTTGCTTATGATCTAATTTTCTGTCCTTCATACCTTTAATAATAGGGGTTATGTCCAATGTTTACCTGCTATTTTTTGATATTTAAGTGGATTGATTCTAACCAACAAATAAGAGGCAGTATAGTCAGTATATTCTAAATGTAGGAAATGCATGTACATACAAATCATGGTGGGATCAATTATTTTAAAGCTTTGTTCACTAGCTCAGACTTTATATTTAATCAAAACCTTCCAAAGAGCAACCTTCTCTGAACTTAAAGTATAACCAAGAAATCTTGGTTTATAAAATGTCATGAACAAGTCATTTCCTGCTAATTTTTTCCTCTGTGCTGAACACTTTGAAAAAAACATTTGTATGTATTTGTTCAATATTATCATGAAAGTATAATTTCAGCATTAAATCTACTTCCACCTTTTCTCACTGACTCACTGCAATTAGTCTTTTCTTTGCTTCACTACATCATTTTAATGATGGCAAATCAAAGCCTTAATATATATTAAAAATAAGAAAAAATTCAGTTATGAAATATCATTGCCACAGAGAAGTATTACTTTTATAATTTGTACAGGAATTTAAAGATTCTTTTGAGTTTGAGTTACAATAACAGAGAAGTAATGATTGTCGTTTTCACATTAGAATAGAGGATCTAGATAAGTTTATCAGTTCACTGAAAGGTTGAACATTTCTGTTATAAATGATCACTTGCCACTTAATTGTTCATAATGTGGTCATCCAGATGAAGTAGAATAGACTTGAATTTTTCAGAGTATCATAAACATAAAAGACCCAAAATATTAATCTTCAAAAGAATTCATGGGCCCCTGAGAATATGTCACAGATCCCAGAGGGGTCTACACTTCTACTCAAACTGCCTTGGGTATAGGAAAAATAGAAAATGACAGCATTTCATATGTCCTGATATGTAATTGAATATTGCTTTGAGTTTGAAGTAATTGCTATGGAATTAATCTCATTATATTCCTTGATTGTCATTGTTCTGGGGGTTCCAAGTGATCAAGCATTATTTTAGCCAGTAATAATAGGAATTAACTGCAAGGAGTTTGTGAAGTTTTTACTTCTTCAGAAGCTGCTACCAGAGTTTCTCATGGTGAGAAAAGAGCCCTTATTCTAGTGATTGGTAAGCTGGGGTGTAAATGCATCTTTCTAGAGTCTGGAGAGAAGGAGGCATCCAAGCTTCAGAGAAGGAAGCAAAACTACTCAACAAGAGAAAAGGAGAGGAATTTAATAGTCCCAGAACAGGAGGAGGAAGAAAGGAGTGAAGAAAACAAGGAGATGGGAGGGAGAGAGGAGAGGGCGTGCACTGGTGAAGTTGAGAGGTCACACACACTAACAGTTTGTGAGCCACTCATCTCCAATAAGGGGACCAAACTCACCAAACAATTTGTGTGAAGGTTTTTTGTTTGTTTGATTTTCCTATACACACCACCAATGGGTTGAGTTTCTATCTGGGTTATATAGAGTGTTATTTCAAGCCACATATGCAGATGTAGGAACTGGGGGGCAGCGAGGACTTAGGTAATATCTAGTTGTTTACATTTGTTTGATCCTTTAATTAATTCCCCGACAAATCTGTGGACTAAACGTAACTATTACCCCACTTTCTAGATAGAGCATTGGAGCCTCCGGAATCAACCTAGCTGGGAAGAGGAAAAGTGGCCCCAATATATGTCTCCTCACTAGGTTCCCTCTGCTCTTTCCCCCCAAAAGCCTTACTTCCTTGTTAGTCAAGACAAATTTCTTTTAAAATAAGCTTCTGTAGTGTTCTCTCCCTTTACAGCAAGTCAGTGCCTTCTCTTGCAACATGATTTGACATTTCTCATGTGGCCCCTAGTTTAGGGAATGAAGTTGCTATATCAGAGTGGCATCTTGCCAGTGACCTCCTGAGGCTGCAGAACCACAGTGTCAACAGAAGTTCACTTCAGGGGCTCCTGGTGCTACACAAAATGCTTGCTGTTTGCTCTAAACAATGAACTTTCATTATTGAAGGAAGGCTGAAGATATGAGGGTCAAGCTCTAGGTGACAATGGGATTACGTTTCCCGTAGTGGTAGGAAAGTTTGTGCAAGCCCTTTTGAAGTGTTTTGAACAAGTTTTGTCTTTATTATGGCCTTTATACAGATCATAACCAGCTTTCAGGACAGTTCCATGGTCCAGAGAGAAAGCCTGAGTGATAGCAGAATGGGCAAGATTTGCTTCATTGCAGCCATTGAAATTGTCATTTTAGATTGAGATATATTCATTTTGTATTACATGTAAATGCTTCCCCCTAAGAAGAAAGTTAATGTATAAACTTAATAAGAAGTTAATGAATGTGCAGTTATTTAATTTAAAATAGTTTCGAATTTGTATGTTTAGAAAAATACTGCGGATAAATCTAGATGCTACAAAATTTGGTTCAAAAGATCTGTCCAGTTCTTTGTAGCAAAAGTTTACTGATATCATGCCATATGCTCCATTTGTCACATGCTATCATTAAGGCACTCATTAAAATGCGTATCTGAAGGGCCAGATGTTTCATTTTTATTATACACCATTTTCTTCACATTTACAATTCATGTATGCTTATATAATGGCTAAAATTTTGTGAATATTTCTTTATATACTTATGCATATGTTTTGTGTTTCTGTCTCTATGTCTGTAAAATCTATACGGGCATGTTTTTATATCTATATACACACATACAGAAATGGATTTTTTTGAGTCTGGACCTGTGAATTTATTCTACCCTATTTAAAAAATATATTCTCTTGTTCAGAAGTCAAACTATTAGATACCAATACACATGACAACTAATTACTCCCATCCATTTCTCCTGGTTTCTTTTCTTCTCCTTTGTTTCAATATATTGCTTGCGGGGCACCTGATGAAAGGGAAGTGCTATTAAAGGAGCCACATGAAGGGGCATGAAAACAAAGACCTTAGTTCTCTGCGGACTAGCCAAATAGTGCTTGAATCAGAGACTTTTAAACAAAAGTATTTTATTATTGATTTAAATTGAAATCATTGACCAAGCCCCTTCTACCCCAGTCCTGATTTTTCAAAGTAATCTAGTAGTAATACACATAGAAAATAGATGGAAAAATTGAGTGTTGCCCAAGATTGAGGGCACAGATAACTCGGTGACTTGTTTTTTTCTATACTGTAGGTTTGGAATTTTAAAATGCAAGACATTGTGACTTTCTAGCTTGTTCAAGAAAAAATAAATTTTTCTAAGTTTCTGTTGTATTCAAGAGAACACATGCTGCCACATAAATACAGGAACCTTTAATATTTGTGATATTTTTAAAAAAATTTTTCCATGAACAGGCTAGTTACCAAAGACTAAAACACATGCAAAAGTTGGTTTGTTGTATTTTTTTGAAAATAAAGAAAGAAGTAATACTAGATAAAAACACAGATTTGTCCTTTAAGCTGTGTTAGGTTTTTTTGTGGGGAAAGACATAAAGTTGAGAAGGAGAAAACAATAATAGTATTTTTCATTTTCATCTTTTCCTCTACAGTGAATTGACGAAAACTTATACTGCAAAAAGGGAGGACTGATCTCCTACATAAAATCTTTCCTTAAGTTTTAATAGGTTGGCTAAAAAGGGACCAATTAGTTCTTACTTCTTATCCCCACAAGATTATAGCAACATACGTAGTAAAATTAATTCAACATACTTCACCAGTTTAAACAAGGAAATTATTACTCATCCTGGGTGAGTGGGTGAGTAATTCTTTGCAAGATTTTAAATCATCCTTGAAATTCCCAGAGTCACAGGTGGAAATTCCCAGCCTCAGTGGTAAGTAAGATAATCCTTAGTTTATCAAAATGGCTCTCCTTACAAGACCATGTTATTTGTGATGGGTCATTTTGTACCATTGTATCACCTTGAAGGAGAAGCTGCCTTATAATTTAGCTTGGAGTGAGTCTTGTTTAAGTCCATTTAAAATATGTTTATCTTCCTGGTTTTGTGGATCAGATTTTTACCAGTTGCTTCTGGAAACAGTTCTTCTAACCACATCATCATTGGAGTGTCTCATTACTGATAAAGCACCTGAAAATCCTGAATCTGAGAACTTCCTCACATCTACCTGTTTTATAGCATTGGCTATCACTACCTTATATCACAGTGGATCTAAGGTAATGAGGTATTAGCAGTTAGTGCCCCATTATCTTAAGCCACTGGTGGAACCCCACCCTTCTCATAAAAGGAGGATGCTGTTATTTTTGCCATGAGTTCGCTTCAATTTTCCAACTTATTTCACATTTCCACCTGGGTTAAATGCACACGCTTGCCATGTGTTCTGATCCATGCTTGCTTTATGAAGGCCTATTGGAGAACAAGCTTTGAAGACACAGAGACATGGGTTCAAATCACTGTCCTTACACTCATTAGCTGTGTAACACAGAAAAGCTACTTGACCTATGCTTCCTTATCTATAGAGCAGATGTTATAAACTGACATCACAGGTTTATTATAAAGATTAGATCCTGGTGTGATGAGCATCCCGTAGCATCTTAATGTAAAAGTCAATTAAATGGTGTGAAAAAAAGTAAGTTGTCACTGATGCTATGAGCAAAAACAGATTTGGAAGTCAAGGACTAAAATTATGCATATGGTTCCCATCAAAATTCTTAAATTATTTCACTTCATCATTAGCTCATTCAAAATAGAGGTTTCAGGTCTTAACCTGAATCTCTTATCCTACTAACATTTTCATCTTCCCACAGCATCAATTTTATCATGCTCTGTCTCTTTAGAAGAGTTGCCAGGAACTTCCCATTCTAAATCCTCAACATGGCATCCTCTGATCTTTAGCATTAAGGTCCCTCACTCTCCAGACTTTATCATCTACCACTTCAAACCAGCTCTTAGATCTAATCAGGCCAGAGTTCTCACCATTCTCCGGGGATAAAGAATTAATCTCCAACCCTTCGTGTTTGATAAGGCACAGTCCCTGTCTTCAAGGGGCTTGGAGTATAGATTAAGAGACCAACTGTCTGTGGCAAAGGCCAATAAGGAGTTGACTCTCTTTATGAACGGAGGTCTGTGGTAAAACAGGTGAAGGGGTGATTAAATTCATCCGGGAGTGGGGCTGTGGTGGGTGGAAGGACTAGGAAACACTTCAGAGAGGAAGTAGCACTTTTGTCAGTCCTTTAGGAATGAGCATGATTTTATTTGGGGCAGAGGGAGCCGCATGACCAAAGCCTGAAAGTAGATGGTCCTCATCCAAGGCACTACAGCAGATGGCAGGAGGGATGGCTGAGACTGGAGAGACACAGCTGGTGAGGCTGGCAGGGGCCAGGCCGGGAAGTTCTTTGCTGCTCTACCAAGAAACCTAAAAAGAGCAGCATTCCTTTTCCTGAATTCCTGGTGCAATTATTCTTTGTGCACTTATTTTTGACATTAAAACATTGTTTTAATACAAGTGATTTATAGGCCCCTAGAGAACCAGGAAAAACCATGAAGTTCTTTCCTTTTCTTCTCAGCTCTTCCCATGCAGTGCAGCACATAGGATTGAAGGTATCACGACACAGAGGTGTAAAGTATGTACTTAGGGTTTGAGTTCCCTCTCTGCTATTTCCACCATCCCCACTTCTGACTGGGTGAACTTAGGAAAGTTATGGCATCTCTATGAATGTCACTTTCTTCCTCTGAAAATGGGGATAATGCCAGTTTCTATAGGATAGGCCTTTTATAATGATTCAATAAATTCTTAACCAATGTTTCCTACTCAGTTATTCAATAAGCATTAATTGACCGCCTACCACAGCATGAGACCTGTGCTAGATTCGGATTATACAGTGATGAGTTAAATAGACATGGGCTTTGTGATCTAGTATTTATTATTATTACTATTGTTATTATTAATGTAGATCTTTAATAAATACTATTAAAACAAATTAATGTGTTTCAGCCACATCAGTATCTTATCTGTGGTTGGACCAGTGCCCTCTTGCCCTGCTCCTGGAGTGTGTTACTTGACTGGTTGACTGACAAGAATTGCCACATCCAACGTTTATGGAGCCCACCAGTAACATGGTTGTGTAGCTTTATCAGAGCTCTTATCCTAACTAGGTTTAGTAGGTGAGACCAACCTCAGGAGGATAACTATGCATGCTCAAATCTAATTCTTAGTATGGCTTAGTCACATTTGTGCTGTTTGAACTGTTCTCCAAAACTTGCGATTACTAGTGCTCTGGAAAGCAGAAGTCTAGAATCCTTGGAATAACTAATTTTGTGCAAGCTATTCCATGATAAAGCTATATTTTTATTTTTACTGCTGGTGAAGTGAATGTAGAAAAGTAAGCACTGCCTATGTTCCGGTAGATGTGATGACTCCTTACTTGATAAAGGGATGCACCTGTCAGTCTCAAAGATGTAGAGTCACCAACAGCAGAGTAAGGGGTCAGAGGCAGATATTGTGGACTGAGAATTGAAAATCATTCCTAAAGACAAGCTGGGTGAGCTGGCCTCAGGCAGAAGCAGTGGCACAGCCGCGTCCCATGGCAGATCACTGTAGTCGTGCCAAAGGGAGTAATTTAACTTCTCGGTACAACTGTAAGACTAACATCTGTAAACAGCTTATGGGTAAATGTGTTCTTTCATGGATTGTATTGTTCTAACTTTGTCTTTATTTGCTGCTCAGTTTAGTTTTTGCTTAAAAACTTTATTTTTCATCAACTTTGTGTTCTGGGTGCAGCACATTTCTGGTTGCCAAATTTTTCTTTCTTCCCTCAAGGGGAAATCCTAAGGTATCTGTCAATAACATCCCAATCTACAGTCAGGAGTGGGGCACAATAAGGCAAAATGCAAGTTCCTTGAAAGAAATATAAACAAAAAACTATACTGGATTCAAAGAGAGGAGACGGGATATATATATATATACAGGGGTATATCTAAAAAGACTTCATGGAAGATGTCAATTTGGGGACAGTTTTGAGAGGTAGGTGCTTTGAGAGGGAGGCATGTATTCAAGGTAGAGGAGTTAGCATAAGCAAGCCAGGGACCAGAAAGCAGAGGTTACATTGCATATTGTAATATATACCAGTTTGGCAGGTGGCCACGCATTTATGATAGACTGTTGGAAGATGAGATTGGAAAATTGGCTGGAGCTAGACTGTGTAGGCATTGAAAATCAGAGGGAATGGGTTGTCATTAAGGTGTTTAAGCAAGGTTATTCCTAAAAGCCTTTCTTCCAGACTCCCTGGATCGTATATACCCTTAAATCACAATTAAAATTACTTAATTATAAAGTACCTTGAATAATTCAAGCATAAGCCTTTTTCTTTTCCCTTAATCTACAATAGATTTTTTTCTACTGATTTAGAGATTTCAAGTGCAGTAGAACTCTGTTATATCATATACTCAGAAATATCCTGGGTCAACCTATATCTCCTTTAGCCATAAAAGCCTGAAACAACATAGCTGTAATAGACACATGAATCCCTGGCCCCCAAATGAGGGTATCCATTGTATATCATTTCTGTCACCTACAGCCTACCTTTTATTTTATGCATTTTTTGTAATCTAAATTGTGATAGAAGCCAGCATAGTCACTTCCTGCTAAATCAAAGCATTCAGCCTCACTTTAAGCTAAATATTGAGACCTTCTCTAGTATACCTTGTGGTGGGCTGAGGTTCAAAGTGTTTCAGCTGAGCTCTGGCCTCATTGACTTAAAACATCTTAATGACACTTTGTTATGAGAGTCATTAGGCCCAGAGTCTGTAACACACTCTCTGTGCCCTGCCTCTGCTAGAGCAGGCACTATGTAGTGAAGAAAGCGAGAGAATGTAGGACAAGTCCTACTGGCCTGGCAGGGGTCCCACCTAACTCCTCATGACATGTCCAGGCCAGGTGACACCTGCTCGAAGGTGTGGATAGGCAGTTCATTTTATGGAGAGTAGGAGGTGTGGGCTCAGCTTTTTTTTTTTTTTTTTCTTTCCGGGAGGCAGTATCTGAAGGATATTCATTCTCTCTTGAGTCTAAACTTTATGCAACAAGCAGCAACTGGATGCTATTTTAAAATAAGCAAAAGCCACCAAAAGATCTTGGTCTGGGTCCTTGTTTGAGAGAAAGAGTTGGTTGAGAAGTGTTCCTTGGTCAGGATTAACCCAAGGGAAAAATCCAAGAGGGAGAGAAGATCTGTGGGTTTCTTACCCCAGCCTGCAGGAAGGCTATGCCATGAAAAGGTTCTGACCCATTGACACGCAGCAAGTTGGGCAGGGAACCAATTCTTCTTTTGAGGTTTGGAGGAAAAGAGAGGAATTCTCTTGTTCGTGGTGTTTGAAGGATGGCTTCTCCATTTCATCAGCTTCACGTCCTGGTCTGGAAAAATTGGCTAGGCATCAAAAGGCAGCCGGTGAGTAAAACAAGGGAAGGGGTCCTGGGGGAAAGGCTCCAGACAATTTTAAAATGTAGTGTTCATGACAGGTAAAAAGAGAAGGAGAAGAGTTTTAAATCATTTTCTAAAGCAGGAATGAGATATTTCGAAATCATCCCTGCATCTGTCTTACAGCTAATGGGGTGAGTCTAAACATGCCCCCAGAGCTGCCTTTTGATTTCAGTAAATTAAAAGGATAAACCAGGACATGGCCCGGGCAAGAAAAGGATACATCTTGTTACTGGTTGAATTGGGACTTGTGTTGAATTCTAGATTTTGGGCCAAAATGCTTTCAGAAATTTTCCTAATGAATTCTGTTAAAAATGAGATGAGGAAAAGTTTCAGATGAAAGGTACAATAAATGGGGGAGAAATGTACTTAAAAACCAAAACCAATAGAAAGATTGGTTGATAAGAAAAATTATTTACTAGAAATGCCAAACAAAGGTTAATATATATGTGATGCTTCAAGAGTATTATTGAATCACTTTACTGCTACAATCTGTCTACTCTGCTTATTGCAGCATCTTTTTTTTTTTTGTGCTCTTACACTCATGTTTGCTTTTTAAATTACATAGCCATCTATTACATCCTCACCAGATAGGGTGCAGGGAGATTGAGAAAGGAACTGGCTTCTGTGAGTTGTTGCATATTCAGAAGAATGTTTGAAAACTGGAGAAATCCAAAAAGACATTCGATATACTTCATTTTAGAAGGTAATTCCCAGCCTAAAATTAATAATATAAATATTTGCAAATAATATGCATCATAGAAACCAAAGTTTATCTATACACCTTATCTCACTCTAGGTTTGCTTGCAGTGCCTGACACCTTACTTACTTACTTACACCTTACAAGTGTTCTGATGTATATAGTACGAGGGAGAAGTTGATTTGCCTTTGTGAATTTGGTGGATAGGATTTAAAATCACAAGGCATTATGTGATTACACGGGTGTGGGTGTGGATATAAAATTTTAAATCATTAATATTTTTACTTCATTGTTCTTAAATCGGAAACAACACAAAAGTGAAACTTTCCATAATTTTCCCACAGTAGGTTCTGTGTGGAATTCAGCAGGGAAAGAGTCTGGGTAGGTGGAGGTGGTTAGAAGACAAGAATTGGCTTCTTGGTTCTATTCCTCACTAGCTACATGACTTAAAGAGCATATCACAATTTCTCTGAGCACTGGTTTTCCCATTTGTAAAATGGGCATCTGGTCTACCATATCTGTCTCATAGGGTGGTAAGAACCAAATGTGCTAATGTATTTCAAAGTGCTTTATAAATGGTGGAACACTTGGCAAATAGATTATAGAGGGATTTGGGGCAATGTCTGTGTCATATTTTATTCAAAGTAATGGTGAAAGGAAATCCAGGGGAAGGGAGAAAGAAAGAAATTTATATTCAGTAAAGTTACTAAGTGATGAAAACTCAATAGTTAAAAATAAAAGAATAAAGGAACTGAAAACGTATATCTGTTGCTGATAAGCTGAATGCTAAGGTGGTATATTTTCCTTACAATTCCATTTTACCTAAAAATTAAAAATAAACCCTCAGGTGAATAAATTTTTTCATTAAGAAATTTTATCTTTAGAAACTTTAATAAGTTCCTTCCTCATCTGTAAAGTAACTGGCATATCAATTTTCTACTTTAGAGTTTTTCTCCATTTTAGTCAATTTCTGCTGGACATGGCATATTTACAGAAGGTGAAAGTCAGGCACGCTAAAATGTTTTCACTATGATAACTTATATTATTCCTAAGTAACCAAAATCCCTGAAAGCCCCTGATAATAATACTTTTGCCTAGGGAAAGAGAATACATGAACTATTAGTTCATTTTGGGACCTCAAATGATTCAGATCTTAAGAGCATCTTGAGAGAATGGGACCTAGCACAGTCTTGGTTGCAGGAAGTGAGATCATTAAAAGTCCAGAATTTGGGGCACTACAGAAGGCCCACCAGAATCCATTATGAGTAACCAGAGGGACAGAAGAGACCTTTAGAAAATGGTGATGCCAAAAGGAGAAGGAAAGACAATTTTAAGTGGAGAGGTAGAGGGCAAAGAAAGGTGTATTTCCTCATAGTTTTGCCTAGAGCCAATCCTGTGTCTTGGCACTGGAAGAGAGGACTTGAGGACACAGGTGGAAGGGATATATGTGTGCCAGTGTTACTTAAGAGGGAAGAACAAGAAAATCAAGAGGTTGGAAAGTTAGGATTAAAAAATCTAAAAGGAGATAAATGTTTTTAAAATGTGAAAAGAGAAAATATAGACAAATTAGATGACAGAACATGAAAAGAAGGGGTATATAAATTGGAGGAGAAGACAAAGTCTACTTTGTATAGGAAATGGACTTTGTCATCCATCAAGCAGTTATTTAAAATGCAAGTATTTTTATCTCTGTCTTTGTAATTGTTCTGAATATGGCACTTTAAAAATATACTTTTATACCCAGAAAAATAGAAATTAAGTTGTGTGACACTGGAAATGTATAGTCATTAGTGAACGTTAAGGAAAAATGCTAGTATCACCTCCATGCCATCCTCTTCCATTTTGTTTTCAAGAGAGTCAATCACAGAGCAAAGCAGTAGGAAGGATAGTGTATAGAGGAAGAAGTTAGGAATCTATAAATGGAGATGCAAAACAAGAAAAAAATATATAGTAAAATTAATTAAAGTTGAGTGGGGATGACTGAGAAAGTTTATTATAATAGTATATACTAGACTAGAAAGTGAAAAAACAATTTTAAACAACTATGCAGTCTAAGAAGTAAAATAACAATGGAATAAGCTACATGTTGACCTGGCTGCAAAAAAGGGAAGGCAGGATTTTTAATTTTTTTTTTTTCGGTACGCGGGCCTCCCACCGCTGCGGCCCCTCCCGCCGCGAGCACAGGCTCCTGACGCGCAGGCTCAGCGGCCACGGCCCACGGGCCCAGCCACTCTGCGGCATGTGGGGTCCTCCTGGACCGGGGCATGAACCCGCGTCCCCTGCATCAGCAGGTGGACCCCCAACCACTGCGCCACCAGGGAAGCCCAGGATTTTTAATTTTTGAGGTGACTTTCCTCAAAATTGTTCTTAGAGTTAATGTTTCTCTCTTTTTTGTAAAATCAAATGTCAGAATTCTGAACTCTTTGAGATTATCTAACTACCTTGATTTTACAGGGCCCCTGAGAGCTCAAAGTACTTGTCCAGAGTCACATAGTGAGTTTAAAAACACAAAGTTATATTTTACCAAAAATGGATCTCTTCTTTCCATTACCTCCTGCTGCTTCTCTATTGCTCCTAAGTTGAGTTTCCTTTCCCAATATTCTCTAATCCCTGCTCAGAGTCCAGCCCATCAACAAAGAGATCATATTCGCTAAGGAGGCCTTAGATATTGCTGTTTTTCAATGTTAGTGGTAATACCAATTCTCAATTATATTGCAAAAAATGAATACTAGAGGAGTGTGAAAAAATACATTCGGCACCAACAGAAATGTTAGGCAATAGAGAAAGTCAATCAGATGCAGTTGCTACCCTGCTGGTCTCGTAATTTAACTATAAAAAATAATGGAAAAATGAGCATACATTCCACCGGAGATGGTTAGCAACAGAGAGGCTCACCTAATGAGATGCTAGTTAATGACAGGAAACAGAGTCCTGTGACAGCAAAGGCACTGAAGGTTCAAAGACTAGATAGTGCAAGGTAAGAATTTATCTTTCATTAAGAAGATGGATTCTAAATAGGCATATCAAGAAGTGACTACAAGTCTCTATAGAAGTGGAATCTAATTCCAGACTTACGACCTAAAGAAAGAAAATTAACTTCAACTATTTATTTTCCGTTGTAACTATTTAGCTGGTGGATCACACTTTAGCTCAGTTGATGATAGACCTAGTTTTTCTATCATAGATATTCCTACAACTTGATAAACTTCTAAAACTGGATCAAATTTGACACTTCCTCCCCAATCCTCACCTTGCTCATTTAATTTTCCCTCACAATGGCTAAAGAAAAAGGAAGACTTAACTTGAAAATTTTGGAACAGGTTGGTCCATGCATTAAAATAATTTTTTGATTAAAAACAATTTAGAATTAAACTCGAATTTCAAGTTTAATTCTAAATCAGATTAAAATGAATTCAGTCTTGCACAAGTCACTCAACTACACGGTCAAATGTTCCAGGCCCTTTTACCTCTTCTGGATCTGTTCCATTTACTCCCTTAAGCCCTTTTAATTGTTCAAAAAATTTGTATCTACTTGTTCATTACGGTGCCTGGCACATAGCAGGCATGCACATTTTATTAGTTTAGTCAAGCAAAAAGTAAATGAGATAAAGATGTTTTAGAAGTGGAAGCAATAGAGAAATAAATTAGCTTAAAGCCCAATAAAAATGTGTTATTTTTATAAACATCAAAGAAGGTTTACCAATCTTCAAATTGTATTATAATCTATAAATATGGATTTCAGAACATTGGCTTGATCCCGGTTTTTAGATGGGTTATTTATGTAGATGGCAGTGTTCACTAGCAGGAAGCCCAATTAACAGAACTCTTTTGCCACGTTTGTTTCCTTGTTTTGGGGTGAAACTAAGGTTTATTTCACATCTAAAGTATCACACTCTTAACTTCTGAATATGAACCTTGGAATCCCCTTGTTAACACCAAGTAACAGTCACCTTTGACTTAATAGACAATGCAAAAAGGAAGGAATAGAAGAGGAAGAAAAAGACTGTATACTTTATATAGGAAAGTTAGGGCGATTTTTATTTTCAGGTTTGTAATAAAAAGTTATGATTCTAGGTTACAGCTCGACCTTTAAATGACTTTCAATGCTGTCATAGGCTGAACTAATAAAAGTGTGGTATTGCAATCAAAGAGAGCAGCTAGTAATCTATTCTGTAGTGGTTTGGCTGCAAAACTTAGTGGTTAACTGTGCAGGTGCTGAAGTCAGGCTCCCTGGGTCCAAATGTCAGCTCTAGCATTTAGTGGCTTATGGAATGAAGGCTTATTTAGTCTCTTTAAGATTCTAATCTCCCACCTGCAAGAGGAAATGAGGTGATTATATTAAATGAGATAGTGCATGTTAAGTGTTTAATGTAGCACCTTGCACATTGCCAGCAGTCAAATATTAGCTATTATCATTTGGAGTACTTTATTGAATTTTGATATTAATTTTAAGAAGACCACTTGACAACAAGAATTCACCCAGGGGAAGATATTTTGAAATCATATTTAACAGGGAATTGCTGAAGGAACTGGCATTGGTACCCAAGAGGAGAGAGGATTTTGTCTCTATTCAAATATTTGTAGAATTCTCCTGCCGGAGGGGAAGCCAAACTAAGACAAATAAGTGTTAGTCATGGGAAGGAAGATATCACCTTGATATGAGCAAAAAATCGGACAATGTGAGTTGTCAAATAATGAAGAAGTCTCGTGAAATATTGAACTTCTAGTCACCAGAAACATTCAAGTACAGGCTGCATAACCATATTGCAGAGATGTTTTCCCTAACTTTTCATGTACCAGTCATTCTGGACTTATTTCTTTTCCTGGAATATTCCACCCTCTTTCCCGTTTGTGGGTCTTCACCCATATGTTTCCCCTGCTTGAAAGACTCCCACTTCTTTCTTATATTCTATCCAACACACATATCCTTTCTTCTGCCTGACCATTTTTCATCTTTTAGCTTTAGATTCAGCTCCCCTTGCTTTATCTTCCTTTCACACTCTTGACTTCCTATATCTTAGCATTATCTATTACATTTGGTGATAATTTATTTCATGTTTCCCTTCCTCAAAAGACTGAAAATTTTAATTGCTCTATCCTCAGTGCCTGGTACACAGTAGGTGCTCAATAATTTTTTATTGTGTTAATGAATGTATAAGCCTTATATGAATGATTACTATAGTGTATGTTAAACTGTAAGTTTCCTTAAGACTCTCCAAGACTGGTTTCATGGAGGGAAATGGAGAATCTTCATCCTAAACATTTTACTTTTATTTATTTTCAGAGTTAAGGAGAAGAATCCCCATTGAAATCTGGAAATTGTACTGGTATTCAGTATTATTCATTTCAGACATAACTAACTTCTAACCACTCTAGTGCAAGGGATACAAACTCAAATATCTGTAAGGGCAAGACAGGTAATGTAACTGTGTGAAGTGGGACAAGCATAGATGGTAGGAAATGAGGACATTTATGATTAAGACTAGAGAGTGAATATCCTACTTACAGGCATTCAAATAGTAGTAGTTTCTCAAATTTTTAAATATATAGTAATACATTGATTTAAAGTTCACCTGTATCTTATTTTCTTATTTACTTTCAATGAAAATAAGAACATAATAAAAACGATGGCCACAAATGGAATCAGGTGTACTAACAATAATTAGAATAAAGGGTTCTAACAAAGTAATGAAGTGTGAATGACTTAAAGTTGAAATTATGTGCTCTGCCAAGATTTTTCAGAAAATTAGATTTGAAAGGTTTTCAGAGATTCGAAACAAAAGTTCTCAGCAAATGCAGAGGCAAATGTTACTAGGTAATTCAATTGAGTTAAAAAGTACTACAGATATTGTAGTGAATGGAAATTTTGGAGTGAATTTACATTTGGTTCGTTCAAGGAATTTCTTAAGATTTAAACCTAGAATTTTGAGTGGATGACCTCACTGACTTCAAGGCCACTGAAGTGTGTCCTGTCATCATCATTAATTCTCCAAAACTTACCACCTGCGTTGTGCAACAGGATAGAGTTCCTAGATAGAAAGCATGTTTTTTTTCTCTTTAAATCTCTTTTCTTGGTCCTCTTCTCTTTTGCTGTCTTTTATTTATTTTTATTTTTAAATTTTTTAATAGATTTAATTAATTAATTAATTTTTGGCTGTGTTGGGTCTTTGTTGCTGTGCGCTGGCTTTCTCTCGTTGCGGTGAGCTGGGGCTACTCTTCGTTGTGGTGCGCGGGCTTCTCATTGTCGTGGCTTCTCTTGTTGCGGAGCACGGGCTCTAGGCACGCAGGCTTCAATAGTTGTGGCGTGTGGGCTCAGTAGTTGTGACTTGCGGGCTCTAGAGGTCAGGCTCAGTAGTTGTGGCGCACAGGCTTAGTTGCTCCGTGGCATGTGGGATCTTCCCAAACTGGGACTTGAACCTGTGTCCCCTGCATTGACAGGTGGATTCTTAACCACTGCGCCACCAGGGAAGCCCCTCTTTTGCTGTCTTTTAAAAATTGGTTCTGGATTTTCAAAAAGAATTACTTTTAAAATAATTTAAAATTTTTAAATTTTAAAATAATTTAAGGAAAAGTTGCACGAACAGTACAAATATATTTTTTCTAGAGCTAGTTGAGATTGGTGCCCCATTACCTCAGATACTTTAGTGTGCATATTTCACAAACAAGGAAATCCTCCAATATAACCCAATACCACCATCAAATCCTTAGATCCAATTCAAGATTCACCAATTCTCCCAATCATGTCCTTATAGAAAACTAGTCCAGTCATGTTCTGTATCTAGTTTTCATGTCTTTAGTTTCCTTCAGTCTGTAACAGTTTGGTAGTCTTTCCTTGACTTTAATGACCCTGACACATTTTGAACATTCAAGACCAGTTGTTTTGTAAGGTATCTGTTGTTTTGTAGCATATTCATTTAGTAGAGACTCAGGTTTTTTACCTCTGGAAGGAATACCACAGAAGTGATTCTCTATTCTTCATATTGCATCACATCAGGTGGAGCATGATATCAATTTGTCTCATTTTATGGGGAAATATTTTGAGACCAACTACATATTCCATTCCTCATTAAACTTTCAATTTATCTGTTTCCTTATACATTTATTTATATTTACATAGACTCATGGATTCCTAATTTATTCAGTTAGATATACTCTTTTATTAACATAATATCTTTAATGTTTAATTTTGGCCAGTGGGTCAGATTTGATGCTCAATTATGGTCATTTGCAGGTATCTGTGTTTTTTTTTTTTAAACAGAAGGAAGGGTCCATGCAAATGCTCTGTTTTTGTTTTTGTTTTTTTTAAGAAGATGTTGGGGGTAGGAGTTTATTAATTAATTTATTTATTTTTGCTGTGTTGGGTCTTCGTTTCTGTGCGAGGGCTATCTCTAGTTGTGGCAAGCAGGGGCTACTCTTCATTGCAGTGCGTGGGCCTCTCACTGTCACGGCCTCCCTTGTTGCAGAGCACAGGCTCCAGATACGCAGGCTCAGTAGTTGTGGCTCACGGGCCTAGTTGCTCCGCGGCATATGGGATCCTCCCAGACCAGGGCTCGAACCCGTGTCCCCTGCATTGGCAGGTGGATTCTCAACCACTGCGCCACCAGGGAAGCCCCGTATCTGTGTTTTATTGATGTGTCCCCATCATTCTCTGAGATTCTCTGAGCAGTATATTTAGTGCTCTTCTGTCTATTGGTCTACCTACCTACCTATTTCTTTCTATGTATGTATGTATGTATCTAACTATCTCTGTGTCTGCATACATTCTACATATATTCTATAGCTCTGCTGAAGCTTGGAAATGGCAATACCCTAATAGCAACAAGCACACTTAGCTCTCATCCACTAAAAGAAGCTAGTGTTTCTTGAAAAAAATGGGTATTTTCAGGGCTGGGACAGAGAAAGTACACAATGAGGCAGAAACAACTTGTGGGACTGGAAAGAAAGAAAGAAGTTATACACACACATTTATCGCTATATTTCATGAACCAGCAGTTCATAGCCATATCTTTAATTGTACCCCAACACTACCAGGTTCATTCTAGTTTCACCCTTTATCATGTTTATAATTTTTCTGATGGATAGTGAAAAGCCAGGCTCCTCTAACGTGGGATATGTTTACTTTTAATCAACCTTCCTATATGAAACCAATCACCTGCTCCTTGCCCTGCACAGACAGCCTCCTTACCCGACTTGGGTCCTGACACCCCATGTCTGGCTGCTGCACTGTGGATATCCTCTTCACCTTGCTAAGGACCCACCTCCCTTACTGTGTCACTGTGGTGCCCCGAGTCCTAATGTGAACTTACCTTGCTGCCCCACCTAAGGGATTTTGGGCACTGAATTTTTCAGAAAGGGGGAAGTGAAGAGAAAGCGAACAGAAGGGAACATCTCAATAGCAAATAAACTCTGGAGAAATAAAAAGAGACAAATGCCACGGCCCACTAAGGAATTGTAAATTACTCAGTGTGCATATGCCCTTAGATGTCAAGAATGCAGGGAGTATGGAATGCAAGTGAGGTATAGAGGCATGTGTGAGATAATTAAAATATTAGCAAAAATATGAAACTCTTAAAAACTATTTTTCCCAAAGTTTTCAGGTAGCCCCAATGTCTGTATATGTAAAATCAACATTTTAGCCTTTTCTCCAAACAAACAAAAAAAGTCATGGCTCATCGGTTTAATATTTGGATCCTTGACATTGCATTTGCTTCTAGGTTGTTTATGATAATATTTAGAATGGTGTTGAGAGCAATCCTGCTGCTATGAAAATTTAAATTTTATTTCTTGCTTTTGTGGTTAACTTGTCAACCTTAATGTTCCTGAGATCACAGTGTGGAGGGCTTTGGATTTATTATCCTTCTAAAGTGCTGTATGCAGAAATGTTCTCCAAACCTCTCTGACCTAAAATCCTGGGGGAAATCTTGTGATAATAG
Source organism: Hyperoodon ampullatus (assembly GCF_949752795.1). Classification (NCBI taxonomy): domain Eukaryota; kingdom Metazoa; phylum Chordata; class Mammalia; order Artiodactyla; family Ziphiidae; genus Hyperoodon; species Hyperoodon ampullatus. The sequence goes on from NC_136921.1 coordinate 22,982,460, forward strand.
ATTTTTTATGGGCTTGTGGTGGATTTTACCTAAAACAGGGTGCCTTAAACTACTCTGATACTGCATTTTTGTTTGGGTCTAAATCATGTCTAAAATTAATTTCAAAATTACCAAAACATCCGCATGAAACCATAAAATTATATCAACCAAAAGATAACAAAGATATCCCATGACATATGTTCTTTATTTGAATGCAAATGTACATTTGTGTTGGTGTAACTGATCTCGGTTGCTCACTGAATTCTCATGAGGTTGCTATGGAAAATGAATAGATGTTCCTAAACGTAGCTTTGGGGCACTGAACCTACTCAGATGAGTACATTTTTAAAAGGATAACTATGGCTTCAAATATAAAACCAATAAATCCACAAACATTATATATTTTTAACCTTAATTCCTTATAGTCTACATTTCAAATGAGTCACATAGAATAAAAATTGTACATTGTATGTAGGATCTTCAAAGAATAGACTCTAATTTTCAAATATATCAGAGATAGGCTAGATTAATAACACATCTTATATTTTCATAACACGCATGTTTTTCCAATACACTTTCTGTAGTACTTTCATATTTCGTATTCCTCGGAGCAGCATGATTTTTTTTTAATGCTATCTTAAGTATCTTGGTGTTCACATCCTTGTCCCCTGCTCTGCTTTCCAACTGGGTATGTAACTTTGGATAAGTTATGCTAACCCTCTGCAACCCAGAGAATAAAAAAGGGAGTTGGATCAGATCAAGGCTTCTTAGCCTCTTTTGTGCTATGGATGTCTTTGACAGCCTGGTGAAGCCTATGGCCCTTCTAAGAATAATGTTCTTAAATCAGTGAAAAAAATACAATTACAAATAAACACTATTATATTGAAATTCAGTTATTAAGGTATCAAAAAGCAAGTTTATGATACGGTAGTGCATGTTCATTCTATCATTAAATAAATAAATAAAGGTGAATCCATGACTGCTATAATTTTAATGCTGTGATGAGTATAAACAGCACTTTGAAGTATCTGCAACAACACTAATATGATTTGAAAATATCTGTGGTTTCTAGTGGTGACAAAGTCACAGGTACTTCTAATAACATTGTGGTTCCTAGCCTATATTCATCATTAATGGAAATACTAAAGAGTCATAAGCTGGAGAAAATAAAAATGTGATCTTTTTTTCCTGTCCAAGTTTAGAAATGCCCAGAATTCTGTGCATTAGATGATCTCAAAGGAAATTTCCAACAAAAATATTCCAAGACTGTAAACAGTCCTGCTAGTTAGGTAGGGTGGTGTGCATTTAGAATTCCTCTATTCCATGTGTGGACCATGGACAGAAGCATCAGCATCACCTACCTGGAGCTTGTTAGAAAGAGATACAATACCTCCGGCCAGCCACAGATCTGCTGAATCTGAATCTATGTGTTTACAGGATCCTTAGGTGATTTGGTATGCACATTAATGCTTGAGAAGTGCTTCTATAGATTAGGCTGTTGAGCCTGTCTGGGAGCTTTTAAGCTCTGGTTAAACTGAGTACCTTAGGATTCCCCAGCTCGACAGTCAACTTCCTCCATTTTCTAAAACTTGCCCTTAAACCCAAAGTTCTAAGAATTTGGTGACAGATCTGCCAGCAAGGAGATCAGTGCTGATAGAGACACATGGAGATTTTCATGGAAAATTAAGGTTGGGAGTTACTTAAGGATCAATAGTTGAATGGGTCTAGATTGTTTTGGAGAACTGAAGAGCCCCAGGCAGTAGTTTGAGATTTAGCAGAAGCAAATCTCTGAAAAATGGGGGAAGAATGAGAACAAGTCTGACTGCATAATCAGATAGAAACATAGTTTAACCATAGGCACAGTTAATGTTCCTGTGAATACATGTTTTTCACTGCTATGGAACCAATTTTATTGGTATGTAAAATATGAAGCAGATAGTGTCTTATGAACTGCATCATGTTTACATGGGGAGGAAAGCCACTCCTGAGTGTCTTACAGTGAAATTTTCTAATAGAAATTTCAATGTAATATACATTTATTGAACCTCTATTCTATACCAGTGGAAATTCAGGGATGAATTAGACACTGTTCTTGCCATAAAAGAATTACCAGTTCATTTCATGAGCCAGGCCAAAGAAAAGATATATTGATAAAAACAGTATAAGTTCTATAATAGAAGCAGACACAAGATACTATTTATAGTGGTTTGGAGGGGGTTGCATAGAACTTTAAGTTTCTGTTTACTCTTTTACTTGTTGACTCAACCATTCATTCATTCATTTGTTCAACAATGTTTATTGAGCCATCAGCCAATGTCACACACTAATCTTTATGCCTGAGCATAGAATGCTAATATTGGAAGTGGTAAGATACACCTTGGTCGAAATTAGGTTGGGTTTTATATGCCCTGTTTATTAGTATGTTGAGCCTTATCCAACAAACAACTGGGAAGCTCTAAAAGATTTTCAAGTTAGGAAGTTCCTGATCATACTTGAATTTGAAGAGCATCATTCTTGGGACAGTCATGAAAGGTGACTGGACAGGGGGCTTCAGAAGGTTATTTTAAGTTTTTAAACCTGGAAAAATCCTTGTGTTTATTTCAGGGTTTCTTGCATTTTTAAAACTCTCTCATTTCTTATTAATAATATTTTCAGGCAAATATCTGGCTTGTGTTGGAATTTTATAGTATAATGTACTTCTTGTCAGGTGTTTTGGTTTAGCAATATAATTAACATTTTTTTTCTATCATTACTTTGCAGCTTTGGACACTTGTCTTGATTTTATGGCCAGTTACTATTTTCTTAATTTTGGCTATTACCCGGACCAAATTTCCTCCAAAACCGAAGCCAACTTGTAAGTAAATGAGATTTGTTTATTTCCCTAACTTTTGGATTCTAGTTAAAGTTTATTTTGCTACCACTTTAGTGTTTTATTGTAAAATTTATTTTTCTGAGTAGTGTTCCCACTTGGAAGTGTTTGTATAAATGCTTAGTATGTCTTTTCCCCAGTCTTTTAAATCAGTAAGAAGTTGAGCCTGTAATAATCTAGAAAAATATAAAGTATGTAGGAGCAAGAATATATTTTAATCTTTAACTATAAAATTTTAACTCATTTATTGTTCATCTCATAAATCCCACCATAGTGTGTACACCACAAGCAAACAGCCATCTCAAACTTAGATCATCCTTTTCTTTTGTATCATAGAAGAAACCATAGAGTGGAATTTGATCAACTGAACAAATGAAATCCAGAGTACTATGAAAATCTCATCTTTCTTCAGGGCTAATATTTGAATGGTGCAATGTATCAAAACATTTAGTTTAAAAGAAGATTATTTTCCAATTAGTGTTGTTTCAGTTACATTTAGTCATTACCAAGTTATAAAATGGGCACAATGCCCAACTCAGTTCATGATTTCTTTTGGATCCAGGATGGAAATGCAGAAGAGACTCAGAAAAGTCTTCAAAACTGAGCAGGATGAGCCTTTTAACCCCAATGATTTGACCAGTGTTGTTTTTGCTTTTGTTTTTAAACTTCGGAGTCAGTTTTCTTAGGAGAGGAGTAAAGTCAGGTCAGGTGTTTCATGTTTCACAAAGCAGCCATCTCCTAAAAAGCTTCCTATAAATCAGATTTCTGAAAAAGCAAATTGTATTTCAGATAAATTATGGTAATCCACCAAATAAAAGAACACTATGCCGAATTATTTGTAAAGAGAATAATGAGCTAGTGACTTTTTAAAGTAAGCACAGTGCTTTTCAATCACCCAGTCCTAAGAAGTAAGATGAGAGCCATGGTGGAATCTACTTGAATTATACACAATATGATAATTCAAAAGAAAGTATCAACTCAGTTAGTGTGAAGCATTTAAACTCTTGGTGCTAGAACAAATAATTCCTTACATTTGAATTGCACCTTATCATTTCTAAAGGACTTTTGCACAAGTGATTATGTAGAGTTATTGATGAGATTTTATTAGGTTGTTTATAAAAACAGCATAATTTTGTTCTCTTCATATTGTGTGTATATTAGTTCTTTATAACAGATTAATTCCATTGTATACTGTTAGAATTTATGTATTTTTGTATATCTTAAGTAACATGGGCTTCAGAAATAATGCATTCAGCACATAAGGACAAATACTCTTTGAACTACTCTAGTTAAAGATGCTAATTATCAATTTGCTAGCGGTAGTAATAAGAGTTTGTTAGCTCCTTTCAACAACTTATTTTCACCAATTTCTTGTTCTTAAGGATTTTTCAATTATATAAAGTTCCTTTTCTAAAACTTCTAAGAGAAAAATATAAGGTGTGTGAGTGAGTAGTCTTAAACCAATTGATATTACCCTATAGGATTTAGAGATTCATGGGGAAAATCATGGAAAGCTCTTATACTCCCACTAAATTATAAAGAAAAACTTGGAAAAACCATGTGACAAGTGCTTCACAGACCAATAAAAGGCTCTGCAAAACACACTATCCAAAAGGAAATGAATAACCGTTTTTTACTGTGAACCTATTATCATACTCTAGTAATAATTAGCTTAGAAGCAATTATGTTTGTGGGTAGGAGGGAACAAAATTATAGAAAAGTTCAAACATTAAAAGTATTTTTGCTAGTCTCTCAGACCATATAAGACTCAGTCTAGAAAATAGTTTATTGGTTTGTTATTAGAACTGAAAGGGACCCTCTCACTTTACAGATGAGAACACTGGGACCGAAGGAGATTTTAATTTGCCAAAATTCAATCATGTGGGATAAGAGAGAAAGGTATTGGAAACCACCTTTACTTATTCTTTGTCCATGAGATTTGTGTCATATCTTACCCTCTTACACATAGAGCCAAATACAAAGTATGTCCAAGATTTTAACTCATCCTATAATCAGTAGAGTATAAAATGTAATTTTATAATTGGAGGTACTATTCTGTAGAGTAATGTAGAGAATCTAAAACTAGTATAGATGCAGTTACCTTTTTTTTCTTTCTTGTGGTAGAGAGAGAATAAGTTCAAAATGATAGTTTGGATTTAGGTTTTTTAATTCTGTTTTTTTAGATTGTTGTTTTTCTTTGTTTCTCACATCTGTTATACTCGAAGATTAAAATGAGCTGATAATAATCATGATAAATATTTCTTGATCTCATACTATGTAATGGCTGTGTTCCTCATTTCACAGTCAAGAAAACCAAGGCACAGAGAGGTTAAGTAACTCACTCAAGATTGCACAGTTAATAAGTGGTGGTGTCAGTATTTGAACCCGGACAGTCTGGCTCCAGAATCTGGTTTTAAGCTTATAGGCTCACATTTCTTACATCCAGTAGTCAGTACTAATTTTTCATGTTTCATTTTTTAGGTTTTACAAAAGTAGACTAAAAATTAGAAATTAGGAATATAATCTCCTTCCCTGTCTCTATCATGAAATAAAAAAATATGGGGAAGAAGTGGATTCTGATGTATGTATCAGACTTATCCTAAATATTAGTTTTTAATGCGGAATGCTGCCCCTGTTTGACAAATACTACATGCATCATTGTAGTTCTAGTATCACAGAAATCAGATCCTGCTTAACAGAGTAAAAATCCTTTTTGGGCTTCAGTGACTTCTTCAGTACTAGTTGGGCAATAGAGAAATGAAGATGAAACTCCAGACTACACCCCAGCTGAAACTCAGCTATGGTGAGAATGGGAGTTGTCATCCCGTGGGCACATTCTGCTCCCAGTTAGCCAGGCAGGTATGTAGGACTGGTAAATCATTCCAAACAAATATTGTCAGCAACTCAAAGGACTCCCTCCATAGTCCTTCTGTTGGGCCCTGGAGAAGACTGGATTTTTGGTGAGTAAGGAAGCTGCTGCAGTCCCTGCCATGGTGAGCACCAGTCTGAGGCAAAATGCTTACTTTTGGCATCATCTGCCTTCATTTACTCCCTTTTGTGTTGCCACCAACAGCTTAGGTTAACTTGCCCCTGCAAATAATAAGTCCCAGGTAAAGAAAGCTTTCCAAAGGCTGGCAGACGGGCCCAGATACTTCTTGTTCACACGGAGAAGAAATGGGCCTACGCGCCAAGTCTGAAATAGTTCCAACCGCTTGTAATCTCTACAGGCAGTGGCTTGTCAAGAGGCAAGCTTTAAAAGCCAAAATATTATGCTTAGGAGCAAAAGCAAACAAAACCAAACCAAACTCCCAAATCACACGGAGGCTAAGCCAAGCTATAATGTGCAGTGAGTTGCTTCTGTCTCCTTTTAACACATACATACCCATGAAAGTGCAGGCAAACAGTTCCTCAGTGATGATTACTTTACAAGACCCACCCATAATGAAATAAGTGGACTCCCAAAAATGTAGTATTGCCAAAAAGAAGTCACATTTTTATGAAGTTAATGAAAAACAGTGTTTTTTAAGTGGTTGAAAATATCACTAAAAACAATGAAGATTATACTGTACATATATGATCATGTGCTGAATTAAACTCCAGCTGTACAAATATGATCATGTGCTGAATTAAACTCCAACTGTCTTGAGGCTGTCACTTTCTAATACCCCTGCCCCCTCAGAAAATAAGAAATTCAGCCAATCTCACAGCTGAAAACAGGGACTGTTGGAAGGCAAGGGAAACTGCTAACTGAATGATATCCAAATTTGTGTTATCACAGGGTTAAACTGAATTCCACCCATCCACATGTGACTCAGCAGCTTTGGTAAATCCAAGGTCATCATTCCTAAGACACCTTTCGGCTTCCAAAGCATACATTTTGTCTTCATGGATGCAATAAACATAATAATAGTAGTAAACATTTATTGACAACTTGACCATCGGCAGGCACTGTGCTAAGTACTTTGCATATATTTCCTGGGTTAAGACTTACATCATCTCTTTGAACTATGTAATATGATTATTCATATTTTAAAGGTAACAAAACTGAGGCATAGAAATGTTAAGTAATTTACTAACGTTCACATAATTACTATGTCCTTGAGCCTGGATTTTAACCACAGTTCCCTCCCCTCCCCCAACCCATACAGTGAGTTTTTCCAGGTCACAAATGCCAACAATGGCAATCCTAAGGCTCATTTGAGTTTACAACCTCTCCATTTTCTTCCTCATACCACCCGTTAGTACTGTCAGAGGTCGAAGATGGTTGTAAAAGTGAACTCAGTTGGTTTTTCTATTTGTCAGCAGCTCTAGGAAAAAATGTGAGAAGAAGGATTGAAATTATTGATTAATTGGTGGCTTGTGGGATCCATGGGTGTTGTTATACCTACGGTATCTGAATTGTTAGTGGGAAAGAGCCTATGAGGCCTCTCACTGGTGAAGGCTTTGAAAGCCAGAGGAGTGAGGTTTTTTTCTGGCCCTGCTCTTGCTCTGACTTTTTGTGTGGTGTGTTTTTATGAAAGTGAAGGCAAGTGCACAAGGATAGAATTCCGGGGTGTACCATGCTCTCCAGAACACTCATGATTTAATAGTATTAGTTGAGGGACCCATGGTAAATAATATGCTTTTGTATGTTGATTGGCTAAAATTAATGTAGGCTTTGTTCTGGGAAGATCAGAACTCATCACTCATCTTCTGCTCGGGATTGCCCCATCCGATTTCTCCATTCTCAGGTGTACCAGCAACACTAGGTAATCTCTCAGGTTAGAGACATCTGAGTCATCTTGACTCCTCCCTTTGCTTCACCTCTATCCTTCAAAGCAGAATCCATCTTGTGAAATGCATCCTGGAGTTATCCCTTCCCTTCCATACTTCCTGCCACCCTTTGGTTCAAGATCTCAGTTTCATGCCTGGATTTCTTCAAAAGGTGTTTTTTTTTTTTTGTTTGTCTATTTGTTTTTTATTTGTCTTTTTTTTTTGGTTTCTGGAAGCCCTGCCTCTAACTCTTCCCACATTTTATCATGAAATAATCCCCTAAAACACTCTTTGGGTCAATCAGATTTCAACTCCTCTTTGCCTCACTTTCAGGACCTTCGTAATTAGGATTCATCCAACTTTCTGTTCTGAAGTATGATGCCTGTGCCTTAAAGAAACTGTTTCTGAAAGTCTTCCACACATCCCATGCTCATGGCTCCCCCCGACCATTGTCTATTAAAAGACAAGCTTACCCTTTCGCCTTCCCTGGTCATTCAAACTCCAATTATTTCTCCTTTATATCTTTCTTGTGGATATATTGGCTAATAATGCGTGGTCTTTGACCGCTTTATGCTTTAATCTGGACTCAGTCATTGGACAGATAGCACATTAATAGCAGAAATCACATCATAACATCACACTCTTATCACACTTTTGTCAGATACAGTGTAATTCCTAACATAGGGAACAAAATAGTAGTGCTATGTGTTGGTCAGAATTTGATACAGTTTGAAAAATTGATATGGATGATTGGATTACAAAATTCATCCAGAGATGGATAATAAAAAAATCAGGTGTAAGTGAGGTGGGTGAAGGACAACAAGTTAGCTTGTTTAGGGTTTGATTTTTACTTCTCTGACCCAGGTAAACATGACTGTGCTATCAAAAATGTCTATAATAGTAATATTAGGAAAAGAAAATGGATATAAATCTCCCTCACTCCTCCCCAGGTAGATTTACCTGGAAATTTCCCTCACAAATTAATAAATTCTTGTGAACACATATGAATGATTTTTGTGTGGGAGAGATTTACAGTCTGCTTCTTGTTTAAGTTCCAGAAAATGTTGGAACAGCTTTTTTTTTTTTAACATCTTTATTGGAGTATAATTGCTCTACAATGTTGTGTTAGCTTCTGCTGTATAACAAAGTGAATCAGCCATATGTATTCATATATCCCCATATCCCCTCTTGCTTGTGTCTCCCTCCCACCCTCCGTATCCCACCCCTCTAGGTGGTCACAAAGCACTGAGCTGATCTTCCCGTGCGATGCACTACCAAATATAAAATAGATAGCTAGTGGGAATCAGTTGCATTTCATGGAACAGCTTTTGAATTTCAAAGCCAGAGTCCCATCATTTACTTCTTCCATCAGTAAATCAGTAGTTAACTGTTTTGGGGAACATTACTGACCCTTTAGATGATAACACAGAGGTAAATTCTGTAAAACTCATAGAAGCTGAGGACTGGGATTAGATTGTGATTGCCTGCTCTAGCACTCCGGGCAGACTTGAATGGAGCAGGAGGAAAGGGGACGTGAATACGGCCCCGCTACACTTGTGCACAGGGACGGCCACAGTTCCTGCTGGTAGTTGCCCATCTCCCTGACTTGGAATTCTGCCATTCTCTCACGCAGTGCAGATGGGCACACCCTAATGCCACATAACCTGACAAAAGGATTTCTCAACTAATTCCCTCTTAGGCTTAGTGCACAGAGTTGCATCAGAGAATGGGAAATACCTTGAAGTACAATAACACTTAATTTTACAAGCAGAAAGATAACGTGTAAAGAATAGCTGTTGATTGCACAGTGGAGGATTTTGTTCTTCTGCTCATTTTACTTCATCCCTACTTTTGATGATCTACCTTACAAGCTTCCCAGAGGTGACTGCCTCACTGAAAGTGGCTCTGGGAGTCACATGCCTTCTCTTTTTTTACTCCTTTTCCCTTTTCTTCCCTTTATAAAGAGCAGAGGAATTCCTGTTACTGTCAGATAGGAACCTCTAATATCCAAGCCTGTCTGATAAATACAGATAAATAAATGATTGCTTATAAAATTCTCACAAGTATAGTAATGTCACTTGCTGAGGTGCCACTATCAGTTGATGTTTCCAGTATACCCTTGGAGCTAAGAGGCTGATTTCACAAAGTAATTTCAGCCAATTCCTTTTCACTTGTCAGAGAACATAGAGCCCACACACAGGCTCACAGGTGAGCGTCTGGCTTCATGGTTGGCTGTGTGTTTTCCTGAGTGACTGTTTTATTAAACCTTCCTCTAAGCATCACCCAGGAAAGCTGGCCTACCAGACCTTAGTCATTTTATGCTACTCTCGCTATTCAAGTTTTCTCATTCTCTTTGATTAGGTCATATCATGTCCTTTGCTTAGATAAATGAACCAGTGTATTTTTAGAGTGAAAGTAGCTCTCATGGAAGAAATGCCACAGCATACAATAATGGCTTGTCTCAGGTCAGTTAGAATTTCATTGTGGGTTAGAATTAGAATGACCTATAGTATTTTCACATTAAAAAATAAAATCTTTGTTTTGGTTATATATTTATGTATTTATGCTTATATATAAAATCATTACTATCGTGAGAGGCAATGTAGGGGCTTAGAGCACAGACTAGAGATGCAAACTGCCTGTATTCAAACATAAGCCTAGGATAAAACTCTTGGATTCTTGGAGCCTCATTTTCCATATCTGTATATTGAAGTTAATAATAGCACCTACCCCATAGAGTTGTGAGAATTAAATGAATTAATACTTGTTAAATACTTAGAAAAGTACCTGGCACATAATAAGAGCTACTTTAGTGTTGGATATTATTTTTTATATTATATATGATATAATAATACATATAGAGTGTAATATCAATAATTGAGTATCATTGGAATCATCTAGGCTCTCATTATTTGACTGATAAGAAAACAGGCTCAGAAAATTTAAGACACTTGATTAAGGTTTCACATTTATTCTTGCCATTGTCACATATTTAAAAGGTATCTCATGTCTGTGCTGATCAAGAACGTCATGAAGACTCAGAGCAATCAAGTCTATAACAGACTATACATCAGGAACTAAAATAAGTACGCAGTGCAATAAATTCCCCAGCGGAGGTAGGACCAAGAGCAGAAGCAGCAGAAAAGATGGAATCCAAACAGTTTTACCTGGAATCAAGGCTAGGTCCACGGGGAGGCAGATACAAGGCAAAATTTGAGGGGTTAACAGAAACTCAGTAATCAAGATCAATCATATTTCAGTACAATATTCTAAAATATAAAAATTAATTTAAAAATTCTATATACAAAATACCAAAATTTTAAATCAAGTCAAGATCAGTATTACTGCCTTTTCTTTTGCCTTGGGCTCCAGTGTGGCTCATATAGCACTACCTGGGATATCAGGAAAGGTTTCACAAGGAAGTTATGTGTCTTAACATGATTCTTATAGAATGAGTAGGAGTTTATCAGCTAGACAACTAGTGTCTTTGCATTCCTAACAGAGAGCAATCAACATGAGTGAGGACATAGGACATGAAAGAGTTAGATGTGCCAGGAATTTGGAGTTTGCTTTGTCTGAAAAAGGAGAATGTTTATTGTGAGTGTTGGGAGATGAGGCTATTTGGTCAGTAGCAAAAGTATTGGACTTTATTTGGAAGAGGATGAGAAGACATTGGAACTTTTGAGTAAATTAATTTTGTTTTAAAATATTTATCTCTTTTTCTGACCATAGAAACACATGCTCATTTTTTAAAAATTAAGTAATTTAATACAAGTATTCATGTTGCAAAAAGGAGAAGTCTCCTTGCCTTCTAAAGTAAAATAAGTAACATAATCTTGCCTTCTAAAGATAACCATCGTTAACATTTCAGTGTACATTTTCTCAGACTTTTTTCTCTGCATATAACACACACACACACACTTACACACAACTAAAATTCGAACATCGGGATCAGATAACATTTTATAAAGAGTTCCTACAGCAGAATGAAAGAGGGTTTAGTAGGAACTGGTGACTGGGTTGGGCACAGAGTTCTGGTTTTAAGACTCGCACTTCAGTTTTCATTTTCACGATCTCTTGATTACCCTGGAAATGCTAGGGGGCTAAAATGTCTGTAGACTTTTCTATCACAGATGGTGATTTCCCCAGAATTTTTTTAACATTGCCTCCTTCAATTCTTCATTTTCTTTCCAGATTTTCAAATCCAGATTTCTTTAAAGAATAATTACTCTTTATAATATGGAGGTCTTCCATGCACAACTAGCTATAACCCTCTAATTTCATACTGTCCAAATGAGATTAACACAGTTTAGGACAAATCTGGGAGTGGAATTGCAGCTAACTAAAGAGAAAGTAATACAGGAATCACAATATTAACAGTGTTTTTCCTCATCTTTTCTCTATCTTCATGTTTTACAAACAGATACACTTAACCACTCTACCTTAATCAAAATCATCTAAATACACCTGTTGAAATACATAGATTCCAGGGTTTTACTGTAGGCTCTCTTTTTTTTTTAACATCTTTATTGGAGTATAATTGCTTTACAATAGTGTGTTAGTTTCTGCTTTATAACAAAGTGAATCAGCTATACATATACATATATCCCCATATCTCCCTCCCTCCCACCCTCCCTATCCCACCCCTCTAGGTGGCCACAAAGCACCGAGCTGATCTCCCTGTGCTATGCGGCTGCTTCCCACTAGTACTGTAGGCTTTCTGAATTGTCACCTGGTGATGGTGATGGAGAGGGTGGTGATGAGATGCTGAGGTGATGAGGTGCTAAGGGTAGTGAGTGGGGTGGAGTTTAAAGAACTCCTTAGATGATTCTTAGCGCAACCTAATGTTTGAGAGCTATCTTTTTCTTTCTTTTTAATTATTTTCTTATTTTAAGTCCGTTGCATTTTCTACTAGCTCCCTACTATTGAAGAATGAATTTAATTCTTTGAGTAATTTCATGGAAGAATTTGCTTTCACCCCGTTACCTTGCAGCCATTGCCAGCATTCTCTGCCTCATTTTAGCACTGAATCTTTTGCTGTAATCCTAAGGATGTCCGAAGGTTCACCATTTTTCATGTCTTATGTTGAAGACAACATTTTCAGGACAGTTGAGGAGAATGCCTTCTCTCATAGAGTACCATCAGATTGGTGACTAAGGAAAGAAGTGTTCATAATTCCCTGAATTTTTCTGCACAGATGTTTCTCCAAGATGATTTCATGGTTAAGTTACATGGCCTGGGGGACCCAGTTCCACTGAAACAAGTGTTTCACACTCTAACATTGCATCACTGTGCTGCTAGTTTCGTAAATATTAGGAGAATGAGAAAATGTCCAAAAAATCGCTTCATTGTTTTGAAATTGCTGCCCTCTGTGGAGATGATACAAAGATGCTTCTGGAGATTCATATTCTACAAGACATGCCTAGAGCTGTAACAAATAGGCCTGCTCTCTGCCCTTAAGATGCTTACAATCTAATTGTGGGGGGAAGAAACACACACATAAAAATTTACATGCCATAATAGATGAAAAAATATAACTAAAGTAAAAGTGTTAGATATAGCTCTTGGCACAGTGCTTTGCACATATCAGAAGCTCAAACATTTATTGCTTATTTAATAGCGACATGTAATAATATAAGTACTTAGGAAAATAAGTAGTATTAAATAAGCAGCATTGGTGACAAGAACTACTGGAATTTTTAAAAAGGAAGAGATTGCTATGAATTAGCATAGTCAAGAATTACCCCAGTACTTGAGCTTGGAAGGAAAAAAGATTAATATGATGCCTATGCAACAAGAAGATATGTACCCTTCAAGAGTTAGAAAGGTCAGGATTAAAAACTGGGTGAGGATAGGTAGATTGGTTTGGCCAAAGTCGAGTGTGCTAAAGAGAAGAGGAGATCAAGTTGGGTGGGGTTTGATCATGTAGGGTTTTTAATACTAGACCTAGATGTTTGGATTTTCTCCTATAGTAATAGAAGCATTGTAAGGAGGTATTTAATTTTTCTTTTTCTGATATGGAAAGTAAACTAAAGGAAGTTTGAAAGATTTTCTTCCATAATTGTTTATCTTCATCCAGGTGTTTCTATCACAGGCTATATTAGTTATCTATGGCTCTATAACAAATTGCCAAAACTTAGTGGCAACAACAGTAAACATTTATTATCTTCCAGTTCCTATGGGTCAGAAATTTGATAGTGGCTTAAATGTGAGTTTTAGCTTCGAGTCTGTTATGAGATTGCAATCAAGGATTTTGGCTAGGGTTGCCTTCATATGACACCTTGACTAGGGCCGGAATATCTGTTTTCAAGGTGGATTGCTTATATGACTAATGAGTTGGTACCAACTATTGGTGAGGACCCTCAGCTTCTTTCTGTAGGTTGCTTCAGTGTCCTCATGACCTGGCAGCTGCTTCGCCAGACCAAGCAATACAAGAGACAGTCAGATGGAAGTTATCCTTTTTATCACCTACCCTCGGAAGCCTCGGAGCATCATTTCTACCATGTTCTATTCATTAGAAATAAATCACTAAGCCTGACACATATTAAAGGGCAAGGGAATTAAGCTCTGCCCCTCAAAGGAAAAAGTGTCAAAGATTCTGTGGACACATTTTAAAACCATCACATGGACTAACAAGAGCCAGTGATGCAATAATAGTGTACATGAAACATGCTTGAAATATCCAGCCCCATCACAACAGAGTCCTTATCTGCTTGAGGCCATACTGCATTCCTTGCACCTGGCACAGGTGCTTGCACATGGAAGCATCATTAAATATTTTTTGAAGTATTGCTATTTTGTAGATGAAGATATTTATTTTCAGAGATTTTAGTGACAGATCTCACTAAGTAAGTGTTGAAGCCAAGATTTAATTTGGTCTTACTACCCAAATTCTCTTTGTACTCACCATGCTGTCAGACAGAATCACTCATCTCTATTAGAAATGCTCACTTGCTATTGGCATAGCTAACAGAACCACTCTCTGGAATATTGCCTGGCATTTAGTAGTCACTCAAGAAATATTTGTTAAACAAATGAACAAATTTAGTGCAACAATACATGAAGACTTGAGATATGAAGAAATCTGTTCAGATTTACTGACAAGTCAATGGAAAACTGGGGAATACAGACCAGAATGCTTGCTTCTTTCACAGGTTATTATTTTATCATATTCATTGAAAGGACATCGTGTTTAATGTATAGAAGTTAGATACAAAAAATATAGGAGATGTGGAGCTCCTGTGATTTGAGAAGTTTATGATATGATGACTCTACATAGGATTCTATGTGGAATGAACTTTGTATCATTGTGCCATTGTTTTTTTAAATTAATTAATTAATAATTGCTTTACAATGTTGTGTTAGTTTCTGCTGTACAACGAAGCGAATCAACTATATGTATACATATCCCCTCCCTCTTAGACCTCCCTCCCACCCCCCACCCACCATTCCACCTGCTGTATAGCACAGGGAGCTCAGCTTGGTGCTCTGTGTGCCATTGTTTTGGATACAGTCTTTTTAAGAGTGGGAGTGGATTAGAGGGGAGAACTAAGTGTGGTTCAACTGGAATTCCTCTCATATGAATAGCATTATGCTTTGATATTTAACCCACAGACAAAGGGAAACAAATGAATTCGAGAACAGCATGACATACCTAAGCTGTCACACACCTCTCCACACAACTCTAACACTGTTTACTCTGGCAAAATTTTGTACCAAAATTGAACCTAATCTGCACTGAAAAACTTCATCCACCTCCACTGAATCCTGTTAGCTTTAATTAGCTGTTTATAAGATTGCATGCTAAGCAGAGCTCTGGAAACCAGAAAAAACAAAAACAAACAAACATAAACAAAAAACAAACACACAGAACTTTGTTACATAGATTACATTCCTTTCAGCAGCATGCCAAGGGCTGAAATTTAAGGTCTTTATTTTGTTGAATCATCTTTAGTTTTATGCAGGAATTTAGCATTAAATATATAACCTGGAGGGTAAATATAGGGACCAGTGAATTTCATAGGCAGGCTTAGTCTTGGGGTTATTTTGAACTCTGTGTTAGCATTAGGTAATGTAACCAAACCTTCAGAACAATAAGCAGTCAGGTTTTCTGCAGTGTTAATGCAAAGAGTATCAAGTTTAAGCTCAAATTAAACCTAAAGCAAATGAACAAGGGTGGATTTAGGTTAATCTCAAACATTAGGAGGTTACTTAAGGTATTAGAGCCATGGTTCTGGTGCCTACTTTTGTTACATAGGTTTCTAGACATCTAGCTGTGCACAACCCTTGAACACTCAGCTATTTATTAAACAAAGCCTCATTTATTATAATGCTATGTGGAATCTAAAGGAGAACATGGGATTTTTTTGTGTGTGTGTGTGGTACGTGGGCCTCTCACTGCTGTGGCCTCTCCCGTCGCGGAGCACAGGCCCCGGACGTGCAGGCTCAGTGGCCATGGCTCACAGGCCCAGCTGCTCCGCGGCATGCAGGATCCTCCCGGACCGGGGCACGAACCCGTGTCCCCTGCATCAGCAGGCGGACTCTCAACCACTGCGCCACCAGGGAAGCCCGAACATGGGATTTTTAGATAAAAACATCAATAATCAAGTTGTGGGGACCATACCTAACCCTAAAACCCATAATCTGTTGCATTATCAATTTTGATGGCAGGAATGAAAAAGCACAAATGCATTAAGATTTGTTAAAAATTACAATCTTTGCAGGGTGGAGAACTTAGCAAAGCTTAATATTGTAATTAGGACTTAAACTGCATCCTGAGGAAGACAAATAGGATAGTTGGATTTGCATGGAAAGAATGGGAAGTTTTTCAAGGGAAGGAAGACAAGAACTAAGTTCATGGTGGTGGGAAATATAAGATGAATGGTCTTATTTTGCCTCAGGGAAACATCCCTGAACCTCTACACTAGGTTAGTTTTCACCCCCATACCACCCTTCCTTTATCATTGTAATTTACTATGTATGTTTTTATTTGGTATTTGGATCCTGGTCTCCCTTTCCTGTGGTCTATTCCTAAGCCTGTCTTTTCCACCAAACAACAGCAATGCCTCACACATAACAGACACTCAATAGATAAATAAATGTCCCCTCCCAATTCCATTAGATTCTACTGAGAAAGGATTTTGAATGTGTAATAAAAGACCAAGGGACCCAGAGTTTCAAATACCAGAGTGACGATATTGGGATGTCTTTAACTGATATGCAATAAAGAGTGACACATGGTAATAGGAATATGGTGCTTTGTGTATTTTAATCAGATAGTGTGAGAAGACCAGATCAGAGTGAGGAAGGCTGGAGCAAGAAAAAGAACTGCACAGTTACCAAAATTATAAAAAGTGTCTAACAATTGGAGAAACAGAAATGGAGAAGAATGAATAAGTCTTAAAAATGTTGGGAAGAGAGAGTCAGTAGGATACAGTAGAGATTGGGAGAATAGAACAACAACAACTATAACAATGATTCGTTTGGGTAATATTGCCTTTAAATTCTTGTAAAAATCCTGAGAGATTCATGACTGTGATTTCTAGTTTGCAGATGAGAAAATCAAAACTCTCAGAGAGGCAAATAGAGCCTGATGACCAAACCCATGGACCTTCGTTCAGGGTGCTCAGTTCAAGTCCCAGTTTGACCTTGAGAAGTCAGTTAACTTCTCTGAGCCTGTTTCTTCATCTGTAAAATGTGGATAATCAAAGTATCTACCCCCTAGCATTTTGGGGGGAGTTAAAGTAACACATCTAATATGATAGCGTGTAATAAGATAGTTTGTGATAATATAAAGATGTCTGTAGTCTGTAGAAGTATATGGTAAGTGCTCTAGAAAACATTATTATGATTAGATGACTTGCCCATTAAACAGCTATTAAGTGGAAGAGCTTCAAACTTGAACCCAGGTCTTCTTGTGATGCATTTGTTATGCATATCATGTTGCTACTAGGAAAAAAAAATTAAGGCACAGGGATAGAGCTACGAAAATATCAGTCGTTTACTACCCACAAGAACTTACTTATTTATTACAGTCCATGCTTTAAGAATCACCGATCCGGTGTTTGAGACAAAAAAGAAATCAGTGGTTCTTATCTTAGTTCTGCTGTTCTAAATTGTCCTGAGATTTGAGAAAGGAAATAAATTGTGCTTTGGTTTCTAGACTTCTGTGCTGGATCCTATATGTGAAATTATGCCAAGAGCAATGCACTGGATAAAAATCCGCTTCATGCCAATTAGCCCTGTCATCTTCAGCGGCAACCGCTATGAATGGAACTTGTTTCTCTTTGTGAGTCTGCACTTGAGAACTGAAGGCAATAAAGATTGCTACATAAACTATTTATAGTTGTGAAGCCAAGTACATTTTAATAGAACCAACATTGTTTGAAAGAATTCTACTCCCTCCAGTAGACCCTAGATAGCAATCACGCAGGAGAGGTAAATTGATGAGAAAACTGTTTTCTGAGAGCAGAAATACTCAGAGGCTTTATGGCCTGCACGCTAGTTTGTAAAAGGGAGTCTTTGTTTTACTGTCATATCCTTGCTAGTATTTGTCTTGGTTTTCTTGAACATAGGGGTTCCTAATAGTTTTAGAGTAATAGTCACTCTTTTCCTTTTGACATGCTCTTTTCCCATTCTCAGAAGAAGGAACATGAATATCATGAAACAATAAGCAAGAAAAGATTATATAGTTTATAAGGCACCTATTTGAGCATAAGTAAGTCTTGAAAAAAACAAAAAAACTTGAGCCATAGCTAAAAACAATACAGTCAAACCAGAGTAGATGTTAATTCACTTTAATTATTCCTATCATATCTCTGGATTCCTTAATTATACAATGGAGGTCTGAAGTACCAAAACCTTCTTTGAGTGTTCTGACCAAGATTTGATCCTTTTCTTTTAAAATTTATCTAAACTCTCTCAACTCTTTCAGTGTGCATGGCTCTTAGCAGATGTTCAATAAATATTTATTGGATTGATGGATATATGAATGCTTTATGGAATGACTAGATCAGTGCATCATTGAAGTTTCCGCCAAAGCATCAAATCCCTGTTCCCTCATTTGAGAGCCACTGTGTCACATCACCAGCGTCATTTAGCACGACTGATGACAAATGCATGATCATGACTAGGAGTTAACAGGCTTTTTTCCAAGAACACCTGTCTTCATTCTCATTGCCTTTTCCCTAATGAAATACAATTTGCCTCCTCCCATTTATTAAAATTCTAGTTTGGTCTGATGGCAAATAACCCCAGACTAAGCCTCTGACAATTTCGTTTCCAAATCTTTTAGTCAACTCATGATAAATGAATCTAATCCCATTCCGTTGTAGCTATTGAAATGTAATGGTTCTCATCATGTTAGACTAACCCAATTGCAATACCTAAAGAAAGATAATTAAGAAATGTGGGTTTCTTATAATTGTTCAACAGATCTGTTACTACACTCCTTACCTTCCTCTTCTTTCGGACTGACCATTTCATAATGTGGGGAATGGATCTACACATGCTTTTAGTCACCAAGTCCTCTCAATTTTTCCTTCCAGATGTCTTTTAACAAATGTCTTCTGTCTCCATTTCCACCGTCACTGCCTTAGTTTAGATCTTTATCCTATTCCTTTGCTCTAACTGCAATAGATTTTTTTTTTTTTTTTTTTTGCTGTACGCGGGCCTCTCACTGCTGTGGCCTCTCCCGTTGTGGAGCACAGGCTCCGGACGCGCAGGCTCAGCGGCCATGGCTCACGGGCCCAGCCACTCCGCGGCATGTGGGATCTTCCCGGACCGGGGCACGAACCCGTGTCCCCGGCATCAGCAGGTGGACTCGCAACCACTGCGCCACCAGGGAAGCCCTGCAATAGCTTTTTATCTAGTTCCCATCTCCCTGACCTAGCCCCTTCGGTCAGTCTATCATTTATACTGACGCCAATTATTTTTCTAAACACGTATCTATACACGCCGCTTCCTTGCTTTATATCCTTCTGACTCAACATTACTTTCAAGTTAATATCCAGACTATCGCACGCCACCTAAGTCCTTTTATGATCACGCCCTGACCTGACTCTTCAGTGCCATCTCTGGCCATGAGCCTCTCCCCATCACTCACAGCCACGTACTTCACACTCTAGCCACTTTCAATGAACTAAAATAAATGCTGCCATAGCATCATATAAGGGGTCCAGAACATTCAATCATGTAAAATGCAGGAGCCTGTTTTGCAGGGATAATGAAATGACCTAGTGAGCCTATGCTTTACATCTGAATTCAAGTTATTGCATTATCATGGGATTTTATTGTACTCAGACTCCTCAAGGGCTTTCTTACCTTTATGCCTTTGCATATATTATCCTCTGCCTTCCCTGTCATTCTCTCGGCTAGCTCCAACTTGTCCTTCAAAACTCTTGGCAGGTACCACTTCCCTAATTAACCCCCTCCTGTCCACATTACCTTCTGCCTACAAATGGTATTAGGAGTCCAAATTTCATACTTCAATAGCATGTGCAGGGCATGACCCCATCATCATAGCAAACATTATGCCAGTTGTAATTGTTCAGACACATGCTTGTCTCTTTTCTTTTATCTTCCTGAACCCCCAACACACAACACACACACATGTGCACTTGTGTGAGCACACACAGATAAAGTTTGTATGCCCATTTCGGGTAAGAATTTTATTTTCCATATCTATATTTGCTTCTAATACCCAGCCCAGTGCCAAGCACAAAGAATACATTTGTGATCTAAATGGAACCTGAAGATCTGTAGTAAACCATTTTTGTAGTTTGTAGTAAACCATTTGAATAAATATTTGCTACTTTGTGTTTTCCAGTCTGTTAAGAATATTCTAAGGCAGTTTGGCCATTCATGGTTGTTAGGATCTTCTTGGTAGGCATTAATAATTGTCTGATAGCTTGAGATAAATGAGCACCGTGGGGTTCCTCTGCCACCACCTTGCTGGCAGTTGGTGTATTTGTAATGAAAACAAGTCTTGTGGTTTGCCATCCATAAAAACATTTATTAGGAAGCATGCACAAAAGAGGTCACACGAAACTGTTCGTGAAGCTCAATGACATCGCAGCTCTTTGTCCTTGCAGGCACTCTAACAAGGACCTTGGAGGCATGTGCAGCACTCCATTTAGTAGCAGTGGGCATTAGCCCCAGAATCATCTAGTCGGTGTCGGAGCACAGGGCTGAAAGGAAATGCTAGTCTACAGGTCTGCTGATTCTTACACCCTGTTCACGTAAAGGTGGAAGTGCATTTTCAATATTTCTAGCCAAGCCACATTAACTTGAACAGCATTCATTTCATTAATGAAAACGTACTTCTAACACCCCTTATGCTACCTAACACATTCCAAGGCTGACTGAAGTAAAAACAGGAGAAGCATTGCCTTTGCAAAATGCCACCCTGGCTCGGGTCCTCCTAGAGTTTCTCATTTAGATTTAACTATCCCAGGACTGTGTACTCCTGAGTTGGGAACTTCAAAAGTTAACTAATAGCCTCTGGATTTTAGATTTGAATTAACTTCAAAAGTTAGATAGTTGCTAGGTTAATTTTTTTTTATTAATTTATTTTATTTTTGACTGTGTTGCTGCACGTGGGCTTTCTCTAGTTGTGGCAAGCCGGGGCTACTGTTCGTTGCGGTGCATGGGCTTCTCATTGTGGTGGCTTCTCTTGTTGCGGAGCACGGGCTCTAGGTGTGTGGGCTTCAGTAGTTGTGGCACACGGGCTCAGTAGTTGTGGCGCATGGGCTTAGGTGCTCCAAGGCATGTGGGATCTTCCCGGACCAGGGCTCGAACCCCTGTCCCCTGCATTGACAGGTGGATTCTTAATCACCGCGCCACTAGGGAAGTCCTGCTAGGTTAAATTTAATGAACACACTTAACCTACTGTATCCTCATGTATGTAAAAAATATAAGCTATATAATATCAATTAACTCTTGGATCCTTTGATCAGACACAGTGGTTTCTGCCTGCCCCCTCCTAAAAATGGTGCACTATAAGTGCTGCTGACAGCAGTGGATCCTAGGCAGAAGGGTTGGTTAGCTGAACAAACACACTCCTTTCATAACTTAAATATTTCCCTTTCCTTACTCTCTCCCTGTTTTGCTGTCAGTTGTCCTGTCTTCAATCCTCGTGTTCTGGTTCTTCTGCCACCATTACTACCTTTATGTTTTCTGTTGAAATTATATAATGGTCTTTTCACTACACTTGGGGTCTGTCAGTTACATATTTCTTAATTCTCCAAGTGCCTATGTGCTTAATTTCCTTGTGGAAGCAGAATGATGCTTTGTTAAACATTTCGGCCCTTCCTCCTCCCTTCTACTTTCCCCTCCCTAGTAACTGTGCCCAGCACAGTTACTTACACATATAAAGTGCTAAAATGTCTATAGGATGAATAGCCAAAGAAGGGAGGAACTTACAGAAGGGAGAAACTTATCCTTGTGTATATAATGTTAAAATGAAGAAGACAGAATTGCTACATATAAAAACAAATTAATTTAGGCCAGGTCTTATTGAAGTAAATCCCATTATAAAAATATTTATGTATGAGGAATTAACGTTTATTGTGCCCAGGACTGTGGTAAATCTTTTACATACAACATCTCATTTAATGTTTACAATATCACTCGAGGTAGATGCTGTTGTCTCCTTTTTGTCTCTAAAGAAAAGAGGAGGTGAAATCAATTGGCCAAAGTCATGCAGTGGTGAAGCTGGAGCTAACATCATACAAATCCTTATTATAACCTGTTGCCAAACATATTTAGAAATCTTGATCTGGTTCACTTAATTTCAATTAATATTTACAACAGTGAAAGTCTAGCACATCTGAAGTATGGGGAACTCATTGTAATTGAAATTTGGATGTTAGAGCGTTAGCTTCTTCTTTAGGCACCAAACACTCTGTTGTTTATTTGTCCATTCAACTATATTTTTTGAGCTCCTACTCCAACCATCCTATCTATATATGGCATGATATAGACATAAAACCTTGCCAGTAAGGCAAATTGACCTTCATGGGGAATTGTAACTGTCATTGGGTTCCTGGGATCAAATTAGCACATTGCTCTTTATGCAGTTGGAATAATAGTTAAGAAAAGCTTCTTGCCAAGCTCCCTCTTTTGAGGGTTAAAGATTTTAATTCAGCCTTGGTAGTTGAAAACCTTTAATCTTATAGCCATTTCAGGTCAATAGAAGACTGTTTTTGACCTTAGCATTTGATTTTAAAGAATTACAGGAAGACAAATGCAACAAATTTTGTTTCAGTAATAAGACAATAAACTACTGTTGTGACTCAGATTGACATTTGATAAATAAAGGGTCATTGCATTTTATGGTGTCTGAAATAATGCTGTCTATAAGCATAAGTTGTGATTCACATGTAAGTTACATATTGATGTTTTCAGTACAGATTGAAAATATTCTTTATAAGAAAGGTAAAAGGTAGAAAGAGAAACCCCATAATGATAAACATGAAAATCATAAAAGACCAAGCCATACCAAAAATATTTCCATTTTGAAATGATGGTTTAAGGGGAAAATATACATTGCAGTTAAAGCTAAGGAATGCAGTACGGAATACCATATACCTTAGTCACTGGATTGAATACATATTATAAGCCACTTGACATGTCATGTGAACTACTGTGCCTCAGTATACCCCTATGACCTGTGGGTTTCAACTTCATTGTCCCCAAGAGAGCACCATGATGGTAAAGTATATAGGACTTCTACTTAGCATACTCTAGAGAAATAATGAAAGACAGTATAACACTTACCCAAAGGACAACTGAGTGTGACTAGTTTTTTCCTCTCTTCTTGCAAATTCTTTCTGGCTGTCCAAGGTAAAGGGACTTTGACATATAACCTCTTATGGTGCCCAAAGGCAATTAGTATTTTCAGACCATAGGACCCTCCCAGCCTTTCTCTTTGGCTCCCATGAATCATCCCAGCCCTCTCTGACACTTTTGTATTGAACACAGACCTCTCATTCTGGTGTCCTATTTAGGGACAGCCTCCTGCTCAGGAAAGTTCCCAGCCTCCATCCTCCATCAGACTTTCACTTTCCACTATTCATTGCCACAGACACCTGTTCTCTGCTAGGTGACTCTACATGATAATGACTAACAGGCAGTAATCCCTGTGGATATGTCAGATACCCAGTGTCTCAGACACCTCAGTAACATAATCCATTAATCTGGTTTAAAAGTACACATCTCTTGAGAGCCATTACTATATGGAAATGCCTCTCTCAATGCCAAGTTAGGGAAGAAGATTCAATTAGGGGTGGGGTGGGAGGGAGACCTCTATACTTCCATCAACTTTCAGATCACACAATGTAAATCATATGGAGGAAAGCGTATGGGATTTGAAAGCACAGCTGTTAGTTTAAAGTTCCAAACTTGTTTACTTACAAATGTCACTGAGCTTTCATTACCCAATCCTTAAAAGGGGAAATGATGTTTAGCGTCCATGGTTACGTGAATGAGGCTCTAATGTGATGTTATTTGTGAATGTACTTTTAAAGCTAAAGAGCATGGGAACATACTGTATAGCACAGGGAACTCTACCTAGTGTAACCAAAATGGGAGGGAAGTCCAAAAGGGAGGGGATATCTGTATGTGTATGGCTGATTCATTTTGTTGTACAGTGGAGGCTAACACAACATTGTAAAGCAACCATACTCCAATAAAAATTAATAATAAAAAAACAAGTTAGAGTTACAGATAGTTACATATATTATTATAATAGTAACTGAAAAAGACACCCTGTTGAGCCAACTCTTCAAGGAGACATAACGTGTTATATGTATTCTAAGAACTGCAGGAAGACTGGTAGTTAGTAAGGGGCCTGTGTGTGGAACACACAGACTTGGTGTTTATGCACCAGCCTCTTCCTGACTCTTCACGGCCACTGATCCTTCTTTTCCCTCAGCTCAGCTCAGCCTTAAGACTGTCAAGATGGGTGCAGTGAGGAGAAAGAAGGCAAGTGCTTGAACAAGGAATATTTACTTCCCTGGGCCTATATTCCTGTGAATTCTATGGCACAACTATAAAGTCTTATTGAAAAATATAGACAAAATGATTCATCGTAGTTGGTGGGAGAGACATCCTGTGGTTGGAAGTTAGTAGAGGGTGGAGGTCGGTAGGAGTTTTACTCAATGCTGAAGTTTGGACTTTATCCTGAAGGCAGGAAGGCTGCTCAGCAAACAAGGCATTAAAATGTTACTTAAACATATTGCGGTGAAGAGGGGTTCTCACCTTTATCTGAGGTCTACACAGCTTGTATAATACTCATAATAAGGACAATTCCAATAAGGACAAAAAATTATCCACGGGCTTTTTAACATTGGCTTTTTAAACTTCTAACATTGAAGTGTTAGAAACTTCAGGATCCTCTACTGATTTCATAGAGGATCAAAACTCCATTCTGAATCTCTTCTTCCTAAACACCCCTCTGTCCCCTGTCTCAGTGTCCCCTCTTGCATTCTCTTGGGCTTTCCTAAAGACATGTGTATTGTGTGTGTATATGTACATGTAAACAAACATATTTTCAAAATACTATATAATATATAATAAAATATACACATACACTTAAATGTATACTTTTAAACATTAGCTCTCTGATGAATTATAAAGCAAGCAGTGTGTGTCAAAGCAGCCCAGTGTTTAAAGTTCACCTTTATTTAGGGTGAAACTAAACCTAAATCCTTCCCTCCCAAATTTTTGTTTGTTTTGTCAAGAAGTGAAGGGAGGTAGACTAAAGAGAACCAATTAACATAATTTTTAACTGGAGCTTTTTGTTGTTGTTGTTGTTGTTTGCGGTATGCGGGCCTCTCACTGTGGTGGCCTCTCCTGTTGTGGAGCACAGGCTCCGGACACACAGGCTCAGCGGCCATGGCTCACGGGCCCAGCCGCTCCGCGGCATGTGGGATCTTCCCGGACCGGGGCACGAACCCGTGTCCCCTGCATCGGCAGGTGGATTCTCAACCACTGCACCACCAGGGAAGCCCTAACTGGAGCTTTTGAATACAAATATGCACAACAAAAAATTTAGGCGGGGTAATTGATATCTTCCTTTTCCTGGCCAGAAATTGCCACCATAAAACCAAACTTGGTGTAGGAAGCAAAAATTAATGCTAAGCCAAATGATTCTCAAGGTCAATAAGCTAATTCTCATTCTTCAGTTAACTAATAGTTCTAGACCAGAACTGGTCCAGAAAAGACTAAAAATAATATAGCTCTGAGGGGGAAGGAAAGAAAAGCTTGACTTAAAACTCCATTGAATGGTTACCAGGTACTTCTAATATTGTCTATATGAAACCCCAGTTATTGTAGCAAGCAGGAAAATGGAGCATTGAGTGGAATATGGCACTTAAGATACAATCCAGACTTCCCAGTGGAGCATCCCACTGGACATGGGAAGGAATGCATGTTACTTAAAGCCACTAACTGGGCTGCCTCTGGTGTGTCATTTACTCCAGCAGTGTCTTTCTTTTCTTAATTTTTCTCTTTTAAATAGCCTAGGGCAGTTGTTTCTTAGATTTATAAATACATGTTTTTAAAGCATATTGATACTTAATTAGGAATATGTCTTAGTTCTATAATAAATCCTTTTAAATTTCTGACTCTTTTAGTTACATCTTAAGGAGGAGTTTCCACTTTTTTTAATGAATTTTTAAAACCCGCACTAGAAGTTACTAATAATAGACCTCATTTTACCATAAACAATCAGGAAAAATGATGTGGGACTGAACATGCAAAACAGACCTTCCAGATACATGCAAGACAGTCCGTCCCAGTTACTATATGTAATGGGGAAGGAAGTCTCCACCTAGCAGGGCTGTTATAAGAATTAGAAACAATATATGTCACATAAAGGAATACATATTAGGAGTACAATAAATGGTAGTCATCCATTTATCCATTTATCCATTGGGGAATCCTGCCCCAATCAGTATTTTGATATTAATCCTATTGGTATATCTAACTTTTATTTCTTCACAGTTTTCTTTATTGCACCTGATTTCATAACTCCTTAAAATGTTGGCAGTCACTTGCTTGGAATTTAAAGTTTCTATCAGTTTTTTCCCAAACATTTTATTAAGTAACACAAAATAAGATCTGTGCAATGTTACCGAAAGGAGTAATTAAAAAGAGTCTAGTACATATGGGGAAATTGGTGCATGCCTAGTAGCAATAAGCAAAAACTGGAAACTCATTTTGTTGACTTGAATGATACAAACAAGAGGGGCAATGATCAGGAAAAGCTAAAGATGAATTGGAAGAAATTAACTGTTCCTTTAAGCATAGTAAATAGTGAAATCACATCAATTTTTTTTTTTTTTTTGCGGTACGCGGACCTCTCACTGTTGTGGCCTCTCCTGTTGCAGAGCACAGGCTCCGGACGTGCAGGCTCAGCGGCCATGGCTCACGGGCCCAGCCGCTCCGCGGCATGTGGGATCTTCCCGGACTGGGTCACGAACCCGTGTCCCCTGCATCGGCAGGCGGACTCTCAACCACTGCGCCACCAGGGAAGCCCCACATCAATTTTGATATTTAAAAATTGGAGATCATTTTGAGCTTGCAGATATCTTCCATGTTTCATTTCTATTATCAATATTCTCCAGGGCCAACACTGAGGAATTGATATTGAATATTTAGTAAGACCCCCTCATTTACACTTTATTGTCTCAGAGCCAGAAAGGAAGTGCTGTGGTTTTGAAGTTTTATTCCTTCAGTTGCATATAGTTGGTTACCTTTTTCTGGAAAGAAACCCACCACTGTCTACAGAAGGATTTTCTTGTGTGTTACAGCACTGCATTATGCTTCTTTCACCTTTTCCAGAAATTGAATTGGGAAGAGAGGATGGTGTGAGGAATGCAATTTTCGTTATTTATTATCTCTGAAGACGAAGCACTTGAAGACTTTTCACATGCTTCTGTTTTTCTCCACATCATTAGGCTAAGACCGTGAAAGCATCTGCTTGCCTCAGACACAAAAAGGGCTGCTACAGAGTTCACTAAATATACATAAAAAGGGGCAAGGAGGGGCTTCCCTGGTGGCACAGTGGTTGGGAGTCCGCCTGCCGATTCAGGGGACACGGGTTCGTGCCCCGGTCCGGGAAGATCCCACATGCCACGGAGCGGCTGGGCCCTTGAGCCCTGGCCGCTGAGCCTGCGCGTCCGGAGCCTGTGCTCTGCAACGGGAGAGGTCACAACAGTGAGAGGCCCGCCCGCGTACCAGAAAAAAAAAAAAAAAAGGGCAAGGAGGAAGAACAAAATGCATTATGCTATTCACCTAGTTCATGTACTGATTCGCATCCCAATTTATTTTAATTATTGGATTTATGGGAAGGATTTAATTTCATTGTTGCCTCAGAGAAATCTAATCCTGGAAGGGCAATTCCAAGAAAAAGAGGGATAATTGCCTGGAGGTTATTGAGTTAATTGGATATAATTCTCAGGTATTAAAGGTCAAAAATAGGGGCTTCCCTGGTGGCGCAGTGGTTGAGAGTCCGCCTGCCGATGCAGGGGACACAGGTTCGTGCCCCGGTCCGGGAAGATCCCACATGCCGCGGAGCAGCTGGGCCCGTGAGCCATGGCCGCTGAGCCTGCACGTCCGGAGCCTGTGCTTTGCCACGGGAGAGGCCCCAAGGGTGAGAGGCCCGCGTACCGAAAAAAAAAAAAAAAAAAAAAGTTCAAAAATAAAGATGGAGTGACCCCAGTTTGTTTCGCTATCGTGATGAACTCTCTGTTTCTTCCTGTCTCTCATTAGTGTCTCTAAGCTAGAGACAATTATAGTTCTCTTGTCCACCAATAACATTTCCACATTATGTGCATACAAGGTGTTTGATGGCCGTTTGCAGATTGATTGAATGAATAACGATGTTACATTGCTGATGTAGAAACACATATTGGAACAATATTACCCAAGAATGGACAACAAAGAAGAAACTTATCATCTGGGGCTGCATAAACTTAAGAAGGGATTTAAAGACAAAATTTCCCACAATTTAAAAGAGTAACAGGAATTCCATGATAGCATCCATGTGGTAAAGTCAAAGGAGTCTATTAGATCAATTCTCTTTTGGACAGTCCAGGCTAAACACCATGCTTCATGATCTTGCATTACTCTTGTCTGCATGATGGTGGAGACCACCGTCCTGAGTGGTAGTGAAAGCTGTAGGCGTCTGGGGAATTGAAATGGCATTGCTTAACTTGGTTACCATTTTAAA
The DNA here is from genome assembly GCF_949752795.1 of Hyperoodon ampullatus. Lineage (NCBI taxonomy): Eukaryota > Metazoa > Chordata > Mammalia > Artiodactyla > Ziphiidae > Hyperoodon > Hyperoodon ampullatus. The sequence continues at coordinate 23,011,295 of NC_136921.1, forward strand.
AAATCTGAAGAGACTGCAGAATGAAATTGACCCACTAATAACGTTGTATCATTTACCATTAATTGTGAGAATATCTTTAAAGAGCCACCAGCTGGCTAATGGCTAACCTGTTTCTAAAATGAGAGGAGAGAGATCCTGGGAGGAATTCACATTAGGTGTGAGCACATTTTTCCTTTAGCAAGAAAAAGAAATGACTTCCCAAGCAGCTCACTTGGTGTGGTTTTAATAAATTATGTCTTTCTAACCTGCTACAGTTCCTTGAAAATTAACTGAATATTTGCAGTTAGGAAAGCCAGTGGTTGGCACTCTGTTGTGATCTTCCCACAAGGCTCAGAGTGTAGGTTCCTTTAAATAAGTTGAGGTATAGCTTAATAGTAGATAAAAGGTTAGATCCCAGGACAGTTCCCAAAAGCAGTTGAGGTAAGCAGAATTGTGAAGAGAGAGCATGGCAATCAGTTTGAAGAGTGAGATGACTTTCAGAAACGTAGAAACAATTTTAAAACATATTTGTTAATAACTCAGAAGCAATGCAAACAAATGGTACATATTTGCCAAACTTATTTTTGGAGGATTATAAGAAACTCTTGAAGGGCTTAATTAAGCTCGGTAATGGAGTAAACACAATGGAGAGAAGATGGAGGTAATATATAATGAACAGTTTAGAGTCATACATTTAATGAGTTCTGAATTAGCCATGCCTCTCAGGAAGAGAGATTTCCAACTAGTATCATAATAAACAAGGCAAGGAGGACAGTGGGCAAAAAAACCTGGGTCAATGAGTTACACATAACATTTGCAAAAAGTGGATGGCATTTATCAACTCAAAAGAGCATTGCTATAAAGCTATTCTGAAACTGGCTTGTGGGTAAGATTGCATTATAATGAGTTTTCTCTGGTACTTCAGCAACTAAAACCTCCTAGTTTAACTCTAATGTAATTCCAGCATATTATCATTAAAAAGAAAAGTGTGAAGCATTTCAAACACACTGGCAAGCATAAAAGTGCCACAGACATTCACACATCCACTTGCTAACTTTATCAAACCCTAACATTTTTATGTCATATTTTTCAGAATTTTTTGGTTGTTGTTTAAAAGAAATCAAACATTAATGTACCATTGAGGCCCCTGTGTAAACCTCCCAGATCGGTTTCTCTCCCTTCCTTCCTGCATCCCTCCTTCCCTTCCTAAAGGAAACCATTGTCATTAATTCAGGGTTTAACATTCCCATGCTTGTATTATATTTTTTACTACATATTTATATACCTGACTACATTACATAATATTACTTTGCTGCTTTTTAAAAAAAATTTCGTGATTTCTGGACTTCATTTAATTTTGTTGTTGTTGGAAAGGTTGAGTTTATTACTCCTTGGAAATAGGAAGAGTGCACAACATGAGGAGTGCACACACTGTGGTGCGTCTCAGTGAGAGGGTGTTATTGTAGGATTTAGACTTTGGGTGATAATTGAGGCAGGTCCTAGGAAGCAGAGCTTTGCTCTGAATTGGGCATTGTCAGGAATCAGGGACAGTTCTATGATTCTTTGCAGAAGTGTGTCTCTGCTAATTTCCTTGCTAGTATATTAAGTGGTTCTTTTTCTTCTTCTTCTTTTTCTTCTTCTATTATGAACAGTGCAGCCTGAACCTTTATTTTATATGTCTCCTGGCATAACCATAAGTGTTTTTTCCCAGTTTTAATGAGCTATAATTGACATATAATAATATATTAGTTTCAGGTATACAACATAGTGATACAATATGTATATATTGTAAAGTGATCACCACAAGAAGTTTAGTTAACATCCATTGCCTCACATGGTTACAAATTGTTCTTCTTTTGATGAGGACTTTTAAGATCTACTCACTTAGAAACTTTCAGATGTACAATAGAATATTGTTAACTATACTCTCCATGCTATATATTACATTCCTAGGACTTGTTTATCTTATAACTGGAAGTCTGTACCTTTTGACCACAGGATTTTTAAACATTACATAAATGGTACCCCACTCTAGCATCCTTTAACATACTTTTCAAGCTGGACATTATGTTTTGCTCAGCATTATATTTTATATGTTTACTTCTGTTGATTTATGCAACTTTGGTGCTCTCATTTTGACCATGTACTCCATGCGTAGATATATCATAGTCTATCCGTGGTCTTTGATGATCTCAATTCTTTTATTTAATTTATTTCCAATGGTATTGTGATGGATATTCTTTTATATGTCTCTGTGTGCACATGTGCACATGTGGTCTAGCATATATACCTAGAACTATGTATATTTTAAACTTTGTTGAATGTGGCCAAGTGCTTTCCACAGTGTAGCTTTACTAATTTATTTTTCCCCACCGTGGGATAAGAGTTCCCACTGCTGCATATCCTCTCCAGTACTTGGTATTGTCAGACTTTTTAAACTTTGGCCTATCTGATAGGTGTAAAATGGAATTTCATGATTTCAATTGTATTTTTCTGAGGTATGTTCTTTTCAGAAAAAAACTTTTTCTTAGAAAAAATAGGAAATACTAATTGCTATTTTAATATTTTTTGACTCTACAACTTAAGAAAATGCCACTGGGGAATTTTTCTCTCATTATTTTTTCCTAATGAGACAGTGGCTTTGATGAAAAGCCTACAGAGAGGGAGGAGGAAGGCCAGTAAATATGTTGTGGGTTACAAAACGAGCCACAGGTAACTTAAATTGTCTCTTTCTGATTGGCAGAAGTCTTGGTAAGAGAATCGCTGGCTTAAGGAGAAAGTCAAGTTTGACAAGAAGATGAGGCTGCTACTTGTCAGCAGCCCTGCTTAAAAGAAAAGGTTGTGACATACATTTTCCACTGGCAGGTTGTCACACCAATCATTTGTAAATCGATGTAATATGAATACCCGAGATCTAAATATTTCACAAGCTGTTGAGGAGTGATCAGATCCGGAATCAGACCCTGTTCTTCCCAAGCGAATAGAGCATTTGTTGAATCAGAGAAGTTACTAAGCTTCTGCCTTTATAGGACCTATTATTTTCTATACAATGATCCTAGCAATGTATTTCACTGACTTTTATTCTTATACTGTAATGCACAAAATTCTCTGTGATCATAACTGAATCAGATTTCTGAATGAGAAAAAATAGTAACATACCTCTATAGGGATGACTACTGAAATTCTTTTCTCCATATCATAACTCTTAATGGGTTACTGAGATCACATTTTAATTTTCAAACTTAATTTTCATCTTATATTAAGTGCTTAATACTTCAACAGGGCTAATCTCCTTTTATAGGAGATTCTTCTACTTGTAATAGTTATGATGGATGGGTAGTCCGGATTTATTTTTCCTGCATAAGTGAGGAAATGGCTCATTGTAGAGGTCATGGTTATGTAATAAATCATTTGCAAAGCAGGATTAGAAAGGATACTTTTTTTTTTTTAATTTATGGCTGCACTGGGTCTTTGTTGCTGTGTGCGGGCTTTCTCTCATTGCGGGGAGCGAGGGCTACTCTTCATTGCGGTGCGTGGCCTTCTTATTGCGGTGGTGCTTCTTGTTGCAGAGCACGGGCTCTGGGTGCATGGGCTTCAGTAGTTGTGGCTCGTGGACTCTAGAACGCAAGCTCAGTAGCTGTGGTGCACAGGCTTAGTTGCTCCGCGGCATGTGGGATCTTCCCGGACCAGGGGTCGAACCCATGTCCCCTGCATTGGCAGGCGGACTCTTAACCATTGCGCCACCAAGGAAGTCCCAGAGTGTGTACTTTTAAAAACCTCCCCAAATCCTTCTGGAATGAAATTCCCTTCTCCAAGCAATGGCTTAGGTTTTGCTGAAGGACTCCCACAGTTGTAATGGACTCCCATAAATAAACGCTAAGGTGCTTGCTGAATTACTATATCTAAGCCAACTTAGTGAAGAGAATGCTTACAAGTAAGTTTTAGTACAATAAGACTCAAAGCCAAGATATTTTCTTATTAAAAAGTTCCCTCCTGGAAGGGGTTGCAGGGTGGAATCTTTCCAGTTCCAGGTCCCTTTTCATTTGGGAATACATGAGACAATGGGTTAAGGCCCTGTTTCCCAAAGTTTGGCCTATGGGATATTGATTTTCAGAATATGATCCAATGCTACCTTAAGAAACGGGAAGAAGAAGAAGAAAGGAAAAAATTCTGTGTTCACATATGTGGAAATGTGGAATTAACCAAAGTTATTCAGGTTTTTTACTAAAAAAACTTCTCAGAGTCTTTAATATGCAAATATATTCTGGCTTTCCCAGAACAGGAGATAGAATT